>NW_004797722.1:183360-185079 GCF_000002075.1 Aplysia californica | reverse complement strand
CCAATCTCATCTTGTTACAATTTTTGTCCTTCAGGAAAAAAGGGGCCAGCCCTGGCTGAGTTGGATACATCTCAGCAGAAAGTAGCGACCTTGTCAACTTCTCTTTTACACGAGTACAACAGACAGTTATGAAGTAGTCAGAACTGACCAGTGGAAGGCCAGGAAAGGCACGGTAGGTAAGGCGACGGCCAGGGACAGGTACCAGTAGTCTCTCAGCAGGTAAGCCAAGCCGTTGAGAAGGACACCGCCGGCGATCCAGACAAGACTGGCCAGAATGTTGAACACTCGGCGGTAGGCCGGACTCATGAACTCCAGGGCTGAAACGAGGGTTTGGGAAGTTTAGGGCTTGGTAGGGGAGGGAATAACGTAGGGAGGAAAACGTAGACATAATGAATATGTTATTCTAAAAACAGAGTTTGTTTCCTTGTTGATGTGTATGTGTGTGTGTGTGTGTGCTTGTATGTGTGTGTGTATGTGTGTGTGTGTGTGTGTGTGTGTGTGTGTGTGTGTATGTGTGGGTGTGTGTGAGTGTGTGTGTGTTTATTTTATGTGTGTGTGTGCGTGCATGTGTATGTATGTGTGTATGTGTGTAAGTGTGAGTGTGTGAGTAGTGTGTGTGTAAAACAAGGATCTATCTATCTATCTATCTATCTATCTATCTATCTATCTATCTATCTATCTATCTGATCTGATCTCTCCATTTTCTTTTTTTGCTTTTTATTCTCTTGTTACACCTCTATTCATCAGTACTTATGTAATCGTATTGTGTTATAAGTACTGTGGAACGTTTTATAAAACTAACACACACACACACACACACACACACACACACACACACACACACACACACACACACACACACACACACACACACACACTCGCATGCTCACGTGCACGTTATCAAAATATTATTTCAAAATGCGTTTACAAAACATTGCTTTAAAGTATCATAAAGGCAAAGGGAATGCGTCGTAGCCGGAATTAATGATTGCAACTCCTGTAAATGTTGGTATTTTGCACTTGTGATAGATCTATGTCTTCTTTGAAAATGCAGTCCGTGAATGATAGTGCTTGTGGTTGCCGGGTTTGGGCATGTCTTGCTAGTCGTCACAGAAAGCGAGCTTGTACTGAAGGTAGAGGTGGGCAAAATCCGGATAATCTTTTGGATAACCGGATAATTCTCTATGAAACATCCGAATTCAGACTCTTAACTCTCTTTTTTCCTGACCCGTTTGCAGAAGTGGGTGCACCCATTTGTTGAAACGATGCTTCCCGCTTGTCGAAGTGGTTCTAATCCATTTGCCGAAGTGGTTCATATTATATTATTTGCCGAAGAGGTGCACTAAGATATTATCCGGATTTTGTTAAAGCGACTCATTGCCCAGCCCTAACTGACGGTCTCCTTGTGAGGAGTAGAGGAGTGCTTGTATGTCTACCACTTGTGCGTCTCCGGTTTGTCTTCATGGTCGAATGGTCGCGAATTCTTGTACAAATGAATAGTTTTGCAAATAGAAGTATGGTCTATATATTTTGACATCGTTTGGGCGAGGGCTTTGACGAGTCAGTCTGAATCATTAATCATTAATACAGTTTGAAGGTGTATGTATAAGAGCGTTTCTGATGGATCGCCCAAGGACGCTATGAATGTAACTGGCCTTCATTGGATTAATCGCTTTTGTGAAATACTTCAGTTCGAATGCAATATCATTATCATATATA
>NW_004797722.1:179091-182832 GCF_000002075.1 Aplysia californica | reverse complement strand
AGAGAGAGAGAGAGAGGGAGGGACAAAGAGAAACAGACAAACAGAAAGAGAGCCGTTCCCTCTTTCTGCTCCCTCGTATCACAACAACCATCATAATTATCAGAGAGGAATAGGGAGAGAGAATGAGAGAGAGAGAGAAAAGGAGAAAAAGAGGGAGTGGAAAAAATAGGACAGGAGAGACAGAGAAACACATAGAAGCAGAGGGTAAGGGACAAAGAGACAGAGACAGCGACAGGTGTCGAGACTGAGAGAAAACCCTTGATGATTGGCAGGGGGTCTGGTGTGGTGTACTTCTTCTAACCTATCAAACATCTATCGCCCTTTTCTCTCCTTCTTTTGTGTGTACCTTAACACACTAGAAATACCTTTAGTCTTCGGCATTTGTATGACATGTTTGAGTCGTACGTGCGGTAAAACACTTACCAAAACTAAACCTAAGAGATATATCGCAACCTTAGAATTACAAAGTTCTTTCTGTTCTGGACCTACTTTTGAGACATTTTGCTACCTCAGAATGACAAAAGGTATATCTGACATTTTTATGGTCGTTTTGAGTTACTAAGATCATGAGGTCAGAAACGAAATGTTCTATCTGCTTTATCAAAATCGTAAGATTATTTTGAGTCGTCATGGAGTTATTCAAAGAATTGCATTTAGAAAAGCTTGACATGAAGTGAAATTCATTTTATTGCGGTCAAATTTCTCAAAACTAGGTACTGTGTAGACAGAACTTTGTTATTCTGACGTGGTGATTTCACGTTTAAAAAATTGAATATCACATCATGTCATGCTTTTCGAATGCAATTCTTTGAATATCCTGATAAAGATTCCAAATAATCTTACGATTTTGATTGAGAAGATGGAACATTAATTTGGTTTCTGACCTCATGGTCCTAGTAACTCAAAAACGGCCAATAATGTCAAATAGAACGTTGTAATTCCGACGCAGCGAAAGAGAGAAAGAGGTGGCGTAGGTGGCGCCCAGTACCTAACACACAGGGGCTCTCGTGGTCCACAGGTTAAGGTGTTCGTCTTTCATTTAACAGGTCCCAGGTTTGAATCCGGATAGCGACCGAACAATTTTCTCCTCTAAAATGTTCTCCTTTCACACCCTTTCCTGCTTTCTTACAATGTTCTGTCGTCTGCTTTCGTCTACACTTTCTGCCCCCACCGCCTCACCTCCTTTACCCCCTCCTCTGGGCTCTTGACTCTTTCTGCAGCCTTTCTGCTGCTACTCATTGGCTCCTCCTTACTGCTGTCTTTCAGCCACACCCCTGATCTTATGGTAGGTAAGATCTACACCTAGCCCTCTCGGATAAGGGCAAAAAAACGTTGGAGGTCCCGTGAGCGAATTGCGCACGTTAAAGATCCTTTGGTGGTCCAAAATCGATAAGAGTAGACTTCGGCCGCCACTCGGGGAAACATTCATAATTTCCCATCAACTTAAGTCGTTTAATGCGTCCAGCGCTCATAAGACCTTATGCAGTTGAAGCGCCGTAAAACACTTTTAAAAAACGAAAAAAGCCTAAACCTAAGAATTACAACTTTCTATCTGCTCCTTACTTAGTTTTGAGACATTTGAGGTATTAAAAATTTGAATTTCACAAAATGCCATGCATTTTCGAATGCAATTTTTTGCGTATCTTGATAACGACTTTAAATAATCATACGATTTTGATAGACCAGACACTACACTTGTGAGGCAGTGTGGAGGAATCAGGCTCTCGTCAAAATAATGAAATCGAAGAAAACTGCAGTTTTCTCCCTGCTAAGCAATTTTTTCCAATTTTTGTTTTTTGGATCAACACCTTTTATGTCCATTTACAAACACATTCCTTTGAGGATTTCACCGAAAACGTTGATTAAAGACACAAAAATATAAATTTACAGTTTCCATGGACCCTCCAGCTTTGGAATTTACCAAACTTTGGCGGCCATTTTCTCGCTAATTTTACCTCTTAAACCAGGTGACCCCCACCTCCTTCAATCCAAAATATCTCCACTTCTTTTGAAGATGGATGGGTAATTTTTTTCATTGAAAGCAAGACAAATGAACAAGCTTTAAGATGATACCAATAACTAAATATACCCAAAAATTGACGAGAGCCTGATTCCACCATGCTGCCTCACATTTATTAGTTTTTCATTGTTTTAGTAATTCAAAACGACCAAAAATGTCAGATAGATCTTTGTAGTTCTGAGGTAGCGACATATATGACCTATTTGTGTCGCAATTGCCGTAAAATTATATTCTTACTCAAACTAAATCTAAGAAACAAATAGAGACAGAGGCGGACAGGATGACGTGCAGTACCTAACACATAGATGGCCAGGTAGATGCTGGTCGTCGTGATCCCTGCCAGGAACCGGAAGGCGATCAGCGAGACTGTGTCAAAGACAAACAGATTGATGAAGTTTCCAAAGACCATGAAGAGGATGCAGACCACGAGAGTTCTTTTCCGACCCATACTGCAGGAGAGCGGGAGCGAGGAAGGGAGCAGGGGTGAAGGGGTTGGGGGTTGGGAGGGGGAGGGGCGCAGCAAAAGAAAAAAATATTGTCACTGACGGTAAAGTGGTAGTTTGCTTCTATATTATGGCATTAAAAACTTTACAGAAGCAAGACATAATATTTATTTTTTTTAAATTATGGGACTTCAAAACAATGAGTATACGTAATCAACAATATATCTGACGATACAGTAATATGGAAATAGCATAGGTGTTTTTCAAAGGCAGAAGTCGCAATAGACTTTTATATTATATTCATTTGCATGTCTTAACAACATCCCACAAAAAAAGTTTAGAACAAGCAAAAAAAGGAGATAATGAATTATTAAAGAACTCCATTCGGAGTCGGTAAAATGGAGAATCAAAAACAAATACTGCGTTTTCTGCATGAATACCTCGATGATACTGCATCGATATGTATGTTGCCTATTTTTTTTTTTTAAACAATTCTAAAAAAAATTTAAAACCCAACAATCTTGAATTATATCATACCCAGAGCTCATAGATCAAACGACTACAAATTGAGATTAAACCCCCAAAACAAATCTCTAGGATATACGACGAACGTTCTTTTACTTTTACGTTCTTTGTGACCATATATGAATTAAACACCCATAGAAATATGTGAGGCAGCGTGGTGGAATCAGGCTCTCGTCAAAATAATTAACGTGAAAAAACTTGCATTTTTCTGCAGGTTTGTGAATTTTTATGAAATTTTTGTTTTTTGACTCAGCACCTTTCATGCCCATTAAAGAACCCATTTCTGTGTGGATTTTTCTGAAAAACTTTGATTAAACGCACAAAAATGTAAATTTTCAGTTACCACTGACTCTTAAGCAAAGTAAATAACTAATCTTTGGCGGCCATTTTTTCACTAATTTTACCTCTGAAAACAGGTGACCCCCACCTCCTTCTTTCGCAAATATCTCGACTTGTATTCAAGATAAATGGATATGTTTTCCTTCCAACTAAAGACAAGTGAATAAGCTTTAAGATGATACCAATAACTCTACAAGCCCAAAAATTAACGAGAGCCTGATTCCACCACGCTGCCTCACATATGTAGAACCCACAATATTCTTATTTTTTTAAAGCAAATGAAGCATTATTTATTTACCAATGGAAATGCGTCGTAACTATGTTAACATGTCTGACATTACAACAACAAAAATTCGAGAGCCAGAGAGACAGAGACGGAGATGGAGATAGAGAAGAAAGAGGGAAAGAGGGCGG
>NW_004797722.1:173137-178161 GCF_000002075.1 Aplysia californica | reverse complement strand
TATTGTTGTTATTATTATTATTATTATTATTATTCATGCTTTTAGGATCATACTGGCTGTCATGTGCGCTTGCACTTCACAACTTCAAATGACTCAGTGTTGCAACTTATGCTTGTATGCATATTGGCATATGTAAGTAAGAATTAGCGAGGGAAACACTGACTAGTTCAAAGTTACACCAGGTGTCGGGCAACGATGTATTCTTTCACTAATACTCCTCAAAGTTTACATGTACAAGACAACTCAAGAAGCAAACGACAACCCAGAACAACTCGACAAACTGTCCTTTGCTGACGACCAGAGACGCATGTACCAAGACAACGACAACCTCGAAGAACATACCACATAATTAAAGAAAGTATGTGAGAAATAAGGAATGAAAACGAATACACCCAAAGACAAAAGTAATGAGGATCTCCTGAAACTAAACCACATTAGCTTTTACGGACATAAATTTTAATATCAAAATCAACATTACACAACTGAAAAAATACAAGAAATTAAATACATTGGAAGCATCTTTAGAAGATATACGAAAACTGACAACGAAATTAAAACACGAGTACAAAAGGAAAATGAGGTCGCCTACTAACTAGCACCCACCCTCTCCCATCAAAGCATCAGAATGGAGAGAAAGAAACAACTCAAAAGATCAATTTTCAAACCAACTCTCTGCTACTAGTGCCAAACTTGGACCGTCAGCAAAGCACAGAATGCGAAATAGGATGTCTAAGAAAGACATTACACAACAAAAGAAGAGACAGAAAAATAAACGAAGACTTCAGACAACAAGTGGGCGTCAAATCGAGCCTGAAATACACCGAGAGACAACAAATAAAGTGATTTAGACACTTCATGAGAATGGGGCCACAAGAGCAAGCCGTAAAGGCCTACAAAATACGATTCAAAGACTTCAAAACAAAGAGAAGACCAAGAAAAATAGGGATTCGTGGAGTCCTAGAGGCTCTTCAAAGGCCCAATATGACGTTCTAAAAAGCAATACATTCGGCCCACACCCCACAATTACATCTCCAAACAATGTCGTTTTAGAGGACAAAAAGTAAAAGTATAAACGTTTTTTCCCAAAAGATCAGTCCGCTTTGACATGTTCTTGAAACATGCTCATTGCACATTCGGCTAAGTTGAAAGTGGTTTACATCTAAGTATGAGAAACGGAGAGGAAGGAGCTCATACAACCAGTCTGGTGTACACTGGCCAAAGCTCTTGTATTTCATCTTTATTCTGACGACGATTCCATGATAAACGTCTTTATGAGCTGAAAGATCACATATAACACCCATAGTCGAAGGCCTTATAAATGTATTTATTTACTATAGTTTATTTATTCTATTTGAACCGTGTGCACAACACTCAAAACTGTTTCCCCGCAACACGAATACTCCGTTCATCCCTTTCAGGCCACTCTCATAAGTAGTTACAAGCTATACTATGTGAGCTAACAATTGGATTGGTAGAGTCTACATAATAAAATAACCTCGTGGCTGCTGTGAAAGTTTGTTTCTTTTCCTCGATATTTTTCGCTCTATAATCAGGCCATGATCTGATTTCCTGGTCTAAAAAAACTAGAGAATGACAGATAAATTTGAAATCCAAATTACTGATGCGTCATTTGTAGTATTGTCATCTCTGCTTCTGTGCCTTCTCTATGCGTATTCACATCTTTAGTTAAATTTACTGTTTAAAAATAATGAGACCATTGTTCCAACCGTGCATTTAATTGTACGTCTTGCCCAATGTAAGAATCAAATAAATTATTTAAGAGATACTTTCTCTACAATGTTGACAAATGAACATACAATATGAATTCAGGATTTGTTTTTATTCACAATACAGTGATGCTGCCTCGAAAATGAAGTTTTGTCACGTATGTTCCTATTGTGGGGACATTTTTCGAAAGGGGCCTCCTTCCTCTCTGGCACTTTGTCTCAATTTGAGCACCCTTTCAAACACGTTAGCCTTCGCCCTTGAGATTAACCAATCGATTCAGGACTGCTTCATTATGTAGACAGTTTTTTTTTTAAACGACAACATAACAGCCCCAAAATTGTTTCTCATAAATTATCTGAAAAGTCAGTTTGGACAAAAACTAATCTGGCTTACCGTCATCAAAACAAGTACATACACAATGTTCGTACATACGACACACATAACAACACACCAATGCAAGTATGCATAATAAACAACAAGACACACTTACAATGGGCAGAAAGAAAGAAAAAGGCCTTCGTGTAAACACCTGGTTCCATTTAAGAAGCAACATAAGAAGAACAATGAACGTGGTGCTTACCATTTGAACAATATGAGGATGGTTGGTTTTTGTTACTTTACCAGAAACACTTTAGAAACACAAACGGGTCATTTCAACAACGATGCATGTGTGTACATATATCAATAAATAAATATACATTATGTATAATACACATATATATGTATAGTAGAGTCCGATTAAACCGTACAAGTTTGATCAGAAAACAGTTGAAACCGAAAGAATAGAAAATACCCGTTAAATCTCCGTCACGCGGAAAATGGGATTGTTCACAGCACTTCCCGCTTCTCGCACACATTTTGCACACGCATATGATGTACGTCATTACTCATCAATGACTCTCCTTTGTCGAAATACTTGTTACAAGAAATTAATTTTATGATGAACCAGTTTTTGCGCTGAAGGTTCTAAAAACATGCGTTCAATCAGCATAATGTTGCGATTAGAAAAAAAATTACAGACTTGCTTTTAAAGACGATATTGTCCCAGCTGAAAGCCTTTAAAATGTGCAGAAGCCATCCACGGGGATTTTTAAATTATTATTATTTTGGAAGACGGGAAAGAAATTTTGAAAAGGTGAAATTTGACGCAAGTTTGGTATTCCCAACTCTACACTGTGGATAATCACCGCTATTTATACAACTATTACAACTCTCTCTAAACCGAAAACGCGGCTGAACCGAAGAAAATCCGGGGGTCTCACAGAATTTGGTTTAAATGGACTCCACTGTATACATGCATACATTTTTTTTATATACATATACATATAAAAATAATATACTCATGAACATTCATTTGACATCAATTCACAAAAATACTCGAATGGCAACTATCTTAAGGCATTCACAAGACCAAATGAAACCAAGTCTGGGCTGATACCATTGATATCAATAATCCGATATCCAGTCAATATGGAGCACTTTATTCTTTGCTTTGCATAATGTTAAATTATAGCAATTTCCCCAATCTTGACAGATACATTGTCACGTGCAGTGATTTGTAGGAATTTCCTAGCAGTGCCAAAGACGCCCCATGCAGTTGCCATCTTGCTCGAAATGGTCATTTCTTTTTTTTTTAAGAGTATGAACGTTACCCGTTACCCGTTACCTTTGTAACAAGTCAAGCAAGACGAAACGCAATTGAAAACACCAGTAGACATACCAGTCACATTTTGATTGATTTTTTCCTTTATTGCATTCTTTGGAAGTCGAACTTTCTTTTCCTGAAATGATCCCGCGGATATCCCAGGAAAAGTATATGCTATGTAAGGTAAATGAAATGCTGTACTCATAATGAGATACGGAATTTGACACTTTTAATTCCCTTGCCTTAAGTTCTTGAATTCTCCACTGTCTTAAAATTTGTCTTACCTGGCTTTTCCATGGGAGTCTTCAATTGCTCTCGAAATGTTTAAAATGTTGCTGCACAAAGTGTTACCCTGAAATGTGCTCGTAAAGAACATTGGATATCGGTGCTTGCCCAGATAGACAGAAAGGACCTACCTCGTCTTACCTTTGGTCTTTTACTTTCTGTACCTTAAAGCTCCGTCCTTTTGAGCTTTGTTCATAGCAACAAGGAATTCATTCTGGAGAAAATTTTAGTTATGGATGGTGCACAAAGGCAAAACAGGAAGTCTCCCTCAATTGTGCGCAGTCGCACCAGACCTTAAAGTTCCCATCAAATGACGTCTGCTCAAACTGTTTGAGCAGTGGGCAATGTAAAAAAAAAGGAAAACCTGGGGGGGGGGTTGTTTTTTTGTTTTTTGTTTTTTTGGTCTACCTTATCATGTATAATGAAATAAACAACCCGTGTTAGCTTTAATAAATCTCCCTTATTCTGTCAGAAGTAAATATGTCACAATCAGGCGCTTGTCAATTTTTGTGCATGTGGAGTTACTGGTATCATCTAAAATCTGATTCAATTCATTTGCCTTGCTTTCAAAGAAATAAATATCCATTTATCTTGAATAGAACTCAAGATATTTGCAATTAAAGGAAGTGAGGTCGCCTGGTTCAGTGGTGAAATTAGCGAGAAAATGGCAGCCAAAGTTTGGTAATTTCAATTGCTAAAGAGTCCTTGAAAACAGAAAAATGACATATTTTATCAATGTTTTTCAGTAAAATTCACATTGAAACGTGATTTTATATTGACATAAAATAGGTTGAGTCCAAAAATAAAAATACGAAAAACATTTCGATACTCTCGGAAAAATGCCTGTTTCTCCGATTTCTGTATTTTGACAAGCGCCTGGTTTCACCTTGCCGTCTCACAAATAGGCCTAACGTAACCTGAAAAGTAGCTTTTCCAACAATTTCAGTTCGTAACAAGAGAGCATTTTGCTTTCTGATTCTATCAAAGGCGTGCACTATAAGTAAATATACCATTACCAGTAGAAATAAGAGCAGATCATCTTAGATTCATTCAAGCCTATGCAAAACAGTATCGTGTACAATAGAGAATGATGTCAGAGAGTACATGATAGGATTATTAAATGAATATACGAGAATGCATGTGAGTCTTTGTTTAGAAAAGTGTAACGGAATAACACAGAAGAAGCAAAATAAATGTCATTTTTGTTGCTGGATACATTTTGTTCATTTTGTTTAAGAATCACCTCCCTTACCACCCCACCCCACCCCAAAAGAACCCCATTTGTTCCCCCCTCTCTGTCTCTCTCTCTCTCTGTCTCTCTCTCTCTCTGTCTCTCTCTCTCTCTCTCTCTCTCTCTCTCTCTCTC
>NW_004797722.1:169515-173037 GCF_000002075.1 Aplysia californica | reverse complement strand
CTTTACTTACTCTCAATCATTCTCTCTTCCCCCTCATCTCCCCCTCTCTCTCTCTCTCTTTCTCTCTCTCTGTCTCACTCTCTTTCCCCCTCTTTCGTTCTCTCGTTCTTCTCTATGAATCTCTGTCTTTCTGGCTACCTCTGCAAAAAATCCGTCCCCTCTGTATTTCCATTTTCTTTAGGAGTTCTCCGGCTTTCTTCCCTTTTACTTATTTTACGTCGCTCATTTATCAAGCTGCTATCAAGCCCCCCTCCCCCTTCCATTCCCATTTATTACTTCTTTTTTTATAGTAAAAGAGGTTTCTCTATTTAATATCTCCTCCGTTCCTTTGTTGCCCTGCTCACTGATATCCACGCTTTGGTTTCCTTTTCTTTCTTAAAATCATATCATCACTTTCCACCCCGTAAATTTTCTCGAGAGGCTGTCTGTCATTCCTCTTCCTGCCTTTTCTGTCGTGTCTATCTCTTTCTCTCACTCTCAATGTCTCTCCCTCTATGTCGTTCTCTATGTCTGCTTGTCTCCCTTCCCCACTCTCTCTCTTTCTTCTCTCTCTCTCTCTCTCTCTCTCTCTCTCTCTCTCTCTCTCTCGTTCTATTCTCTATACATCCAACTTTCTAACCCGCTCTTTTTCCCTTTATATCTCTTCCGTCGTAGCTCGTTATCCCCCCCCTCTTTCTCCCTCTCTCCCCGCCCTCTCTTCTATCTATCTATCCAACTCTCTACCCCGCTCTTTTTCCGTTTATCTCGTCCGTCACATCTCTCTCTCTCTCTCTCTCTCTCTCTCTCTCTCTCTCTCTCTCTCTCTCTCTCTCTCTCTCTCTCTCTCCCCATCCCCTCACAATCTCTCTGGTTCTCGCTCTCGCTCTGTCTGTCTATCTATCTTCCTCGTCCACAAATACACATCTTCTAGAACTAACCGTAGGCCTCTTCTACAACTACGTGAACACACAGAAGTGAAAAAGAAAATATAGCAAGAAAGGCGACGACACTTACATATCAGAGAAGATCCCAAGCATCAGTCCAGCGATCAGCTTGCCCATCATCATGGACATATTGGCGTAGGTTCGAAATTCTTTTCTGTCACAGACGAGATTCAGCTGAAGGTGAAAAAAAAAGAAGAAATAATTAGGCCTACAAAGGTCAAGACCCTCATGAATAGGATAGGCTAAAACTTGAAGGCCAGGAAAACCACAACAATAACAATAAAAACAACAGCAATGACAACAACGACAACAACGACGACAACAACAACCACAACAACAGTAGCAACAGGAAGCAATGGCTAAAATAACAACCACAATTATAACAGCTACAGTTGTCACCATCACAACAACAACAATAACACCAACAACAGCAATAACGATAACAACATATACCACAACAACAACAGCAACTGCAACAAAAAGCACAATAACCACAACAACAGTACGAACAAAAACTACAATACTTTCGCCAAAACAACAACAATAACCATAACAACAACTACTACTACTACTGCAATAACCATAACAACAACTACTACTACTGCAATAACCATAACAACTACTACTACTACTGCAATAACCATAACAACAGCCAGAACAACAATAACCACAACATCAAGTCACAAAAGTACAGTAAAACAGAAACAACAACTAAAATAACCACATGATGATGAAGATAATAATAACAACAATTAAAAACCAGTAAAATGGCAACAAAAAAGGGGGCGGGGGCTAAAACAAAAATAATAGTTTGCGACAGATTTTTGAGCCATAATCGTTCATGGCGGAAAGTAGGGTAACAAACGAAGAAGTAGGCCTACCGATTCTTCTAGATCTAGATTCTAGAGAATTATTTCTTTTATAATTATTTTAAAACGGTATTTACTTTCTGGACGTCCCTCGTATTTAGAACATAGATCTATAGATCTCGACTAGAAGCTGTGACTTGTATAGATGAAGTACACGTAGGAGATCTATTAAGTAGTCTTGTTGGTGACGCACAGATCAAATTAAACTTAATATGTCGGTTTATACTAAATTAACCTTTTTTATGAAACTGAGACTACTAGATCTAGATGCAAGGCAGCGTCCAGGGAAAAAGGAGCAGGGGCAGACCGAAGAAGAGTTGGGAGGACAACATCAAGGAAAGGACAGGCCTGAAACTCAAAGACACACTCAGAAAAGCTGAAGAGCAGAAGGAATGGAGGAAGCTGGTGGCCAAATCTTCAAAAGCGCCCCGACGGACATCCAGTCTACGGGATAGGTGAAGGCTCAGAAGGCGAAGGTGAAAACAATTTCAACCTGCTCTCCGTTAACTGTTAATGAGAGTGGAGTCACACTTTCTAAGCCTGAAAGCCATGGTCATTACTTTTGGTTTTATAGACATTTAGTAATTCAGTGCAAGGTAGCTGTTTTCGCACCACTGAACAAATATTTCTTCTTCTTCCTTGTATGTTGATGCTGGTCGTGATGCAAAGCAAAAAACAAAAATCCCCCCAAAAACAGCCGTCAGCAAATTTTACCAAGGGTGTGTCTGTATTGTGATTTCATAGTCGTATTTTGTGTACTGTGTAAAAAAAAAAGCTGTTAACATAGTTTGTATTTATGCTGCTCATTTCCATTTTCTATTAAAATGCCCAATGCGGGTGAGATTATTCATTACTCACACAATGCGTGCACCAAAAATAGAAAACAATAAAACCTCATTAACAGTTATAGTAAAACTGAAATTTGAAGGTTACTGACAGAATGAAACATCCATTTTTTTATAGACAGAACAGCATGCTCGTTCTCTCTCTCTCTCTCTCTCTCTCTCTCTCTCTCTCTCTCTCTCTCTCTCTCAGTCTCACCGTCAGATGATAAAATAACAGTTTATCGTTATGATAAGTATATGCATTTCTGAATAATTAATGCTAGAGATGATGTTGCTTTTGCTAAATTATTTTGAATATTAGGGGGCTCTTCCTATTATGATTAGAGTTCGTTAGATAAATGAAGACCAAAGTAAGAAAAGGAGCGCTAGCCGTATATCCTGTAATTTTATTTTGGGGTTTAAAGAAACAGTTTTCATGAGTAAAAGTGAAAATAGCAAACAAGTTCAAGAGGTCAAATGTCTGGGATACATCATAACATTCAATGCCTAATTTTCTTGAGAAAGAAAACGAAAAATCCTAATAACTAAAGAGAGACTCAATAAAAATTAAAATGAATCCAATCCTGAAAAATAGAAATACCTCAATGACTACTACAATAACGATTCTAAAAAGGTATGTGTGGCCACCCTTCTATACGGCTGTGAATGCCGGACAATTACCAAAATACTTAACATGAAACAGAAGCAACAGGCATGACGTGTCTTCTAAGAAGACATGACAATTTAATGGTCAGTAAAGAAATCGGGAGTACACTGGAACAGCGACCGATGTTAACCCTATTTTTCCTTAGACAATGTATTTTCTAACATTAAAATAGCGAGCAGCTCCTTAGTATAATATTATTGTTTTCTTTTTTGGGGAGTAATCTATAGACAGTGAAAGAT
>NW_004797722.1:159515-164515 GCF_000002075.1 Aplysia californica | reverse complement strand
GCCAGCCCCTGTTGTACCGCCAGCCAAGTTCATGCTCGTCCCCGTGTAAGCGGTGTAACGAGGTTTGACAGTATCATAGATTCATTTTTCCGAAGACAAGCGGTGTCAGCATCAGACCAGACCATCAATGATTTATTTATAGAGGCACCAGCCATCCATGTCCAGGTGCTGTTTTAGCCTAAGGTATCAGAATCTTGAAGCTTAAAGATGACAATTTTCCCTGTTTTCTTAATGATAATATTACAGTATAACACAGATATCTCGAATTCGTCGAGACCGGCCTCGGTAGTTCGAGGGGTCAGACAGTCGATGGATATCTTACAAAGATAAACATGGGAAAAATGGGACCGCATGCACAGTTCGGCGGATGCATGATTTCGAGTCTTCTGTGTTGGACCTATCCGTGTTATACTGTATATATTTCCTTTTTGTCCCCTTTTCATACTGCAGCACTTCAATAACTGACAAAGCTCTCACTAAAACAAACAAACAACTGACCTGTGTAAAGGGGTGCTGAGAATAAACAGCGGGATGTACGTCTGGAAGCACGACGGGATGACGAGCAGACAACAAAGGACGATCAATTTCTTCTGGTACTTTCCCAGGTCCCCTATCTCCACCAGGAAGTCGTCAAGTGTTATGTCTGCCATCTAGGAAGTGAGTGCAGGGCTAATTTCAAGTTAAAAGATATAATACAATATTTGTGGGGTTTTTTTTAATAAATCAATGTAAGTGTTTTACTCCTCCACCAACACAGTTTAAATAATTGTATGAGAGAGAAGGTAGTGATAAAATAAAAGCAAATTATGGTAAACAAAAACAAATTTTGAACTTGTATGAAAAAGAAAAAATGAGGAGTGAAAACAACGTATGAACTTATATGAAAAAAAAAGAATGAATAACTAAAAACTGCTGTCAAGCAGTTAAACACAGCGAGGTTCTGACTATGAAAAATGAAAACAAGTTTTGAAAATACAAGTTTCAAAATACATGTATGTTATATTTTTTTTAAAGACCTAAACAATCAGCATGTCAAATTATGACTTATGACAAGATCAGACAATATAGAAAAAGACTAGCTTACTGTTTGTCCCTTATGGGGAAAAAAACCCCAAGTGATTTTAAAAAGTATCACCAGATAATGATGATTTCAGAGAATAGTGCTGTTTTATCAGGACGTCTATTTGTGAGACACATCTCTCCCATCTGCAGTCTTCTTTTTCATCCAGAGCTCTTTTCAGACACTGCTGAGGTTTTGTTATCATGGTTGTGAGTGTGTTTGCACTAGCCATGACAAAATGGACACAATTGTCAAGCTGAGAAGTGTCAGACTGAAGCTTTGATGAGATTTCAGACAAGTCTAATAGGATTTCTCCATACCCCCGCCCTCCCATGAGTGTATCTTAAAAAAATTTAAAATCAATAATCCCCCCCGCCCCCCCATTTAGGAGTCCCATACTTCGCGGTGTTCAGACTTTGAATGAACTTTGGTGACCCCCACAACCAGTGCTCACACGATGCCGTATCTTGTGATTAAGTTGTGATACGCGCAGGTTCACTGACCTGTCACGGAGGCAAACCCGACAAGACGCTTGTACAACGTCCTTTTCTTTTTTTTCCACAAGTGACAGCACAGGACAAATAGTGATTTATTTTCATGGTGGCACATTATTTTAAAAACAAAAATACAAGGGCACATCAAAAATTGCCGCGGTTGACCCTTTGATTGTTAGGGCATTACGGCAAATTGCAAAGGCACCAAGGCAAATTGCCGCGGTCTATTTCAAGCCCTGGTATTCTGACCATCTGTTTAAGACACCCCCCCATTGTCCATTAAAATGTCTCCTCATTTTGATCTTATGCATCCTGTATTTGAGCATCCTTTTATCCCTCTTACTTCTTTGATTTTGGAATGCATGTATTTGCTGTCTTTGTTTTGGTTCTTCTCTATTTGTTGACTCTGATCATTTATCCATGTTTCTTTTGCTATGTTGCATTTTTACTTTATTTCCCTGTTTAGGATGTTGTACTTTTCCACATTTGACTTTTCCTGTCTTCTCTCTTCCATTAGTATTAATATGTCCTGGGTCATCCATGTTTTGTTTGCTCTTTTAGCTTTCGGGGGGGGGGTATTTTTTCCACAGCTTCCATTATTAAGTCTTTCATTTTCCTCCATAGTTCTTCCGATTTAGTAGGCCTAATGTTTTCCAGAGCTTGGAATTTATTGCTTACATCTGTGGAGAAGCGTTCTTTCAGTTCTCGATTTGTCAAATTTTGGCTGGTACTTTGACGTTTTAATTAAGTTTCTTCAGTCTCATCTGCATTTTTCAACACATGACTGGTACATAGTCACTATCACAGTCTGTTCCTGGCAGTGATTTAGATGATTTAATTGCATTTCAAAAACGTTTCTGAATAAGTATGAAGTCTATTTGGTTTCTACTTCTATCGCCAGGACTCTTCCAAGTGTATCGTCTTCTTGGGTGATTTTCATACTAGGTATTTGAGATCATTAAATTATTTCCTCTATACCATTCTATCAGTCGTTCCCCGCGTTCATTCTCTTTTCTCAGTCACCATGGCCCAGCTATATCTTCTATACGTGTACTTCCTACTTTGGCATTAAAGTCTCCCATGACTACATTTACATCTTGTGATTTTAACTATTTCATTGCCTTATCAAGGTCTTCATGAAATGTCTCCATCTCCTCGTTGTCATGCTCTGATGTTGGTGCATATATCTGGATGACACCTATGTCAAAAGGTTTTCCTTCTAATTTAGCCACGATCACTCTATCTGACACTTTCAAAAAAACTTAAATGCGCTTTGCTGTTGGTTCGTCAAATAAAATTCCGACTCCTCTTTCGTGGGTTTTTCCTCCTGAATGTAAATTGCTTTGGACCCTCTTTTAATCAAGCCTGCCCCCTCCCATCTAACTTCTGAAAGGCCTAAAAAATTTAGCTTCATCCTATCTCATCACCAGTGGCAGAGTCCCCTAACTCTTCACAACCCTCTCGTTTGCATCAACAGACAAACGCACCACCAATTATAACTAAAAGTCGCCGTGATGTGAAATTGACCAACAGATATAAACCTTAGGCATGATTGATATGGGCTGTGCAGCGGTACACAACAACAACACACACACATAATTAGAGTATTGCTAGGCATCATCAGACACTGATTTAATCTCTTAGAAGAGAAAACTATTTTCGAGTACTGGTAAGTTAACAAACACAAATAAATGACCATTCTCGAAGATATTGCAATTATTGCAAAGATAGAGATGTAATGCAGACATTTCAAGTCAAGACACAAGAATTGTCCAGGTGACTTTTACAGTGAATAGCCTACATGATTATCATAATTAATCTTTTTATGTTGATGTGTTTTATTCCGAAGAAAGGGGGGGGGGGTAGTGTTGTCACTGTCCAACATGTTTAAGGGATTTAACCCAATCAAAAAGTCAGTGTCAGTGAAGGACAAAAAGAGGAATTCTTTGAGAAGATGCCAGACACGATAAGCACAGTCCTAGACAGGGAAGAGCTTATTGTCATGGGAGATTCCAATGGAAGAGTGGGCAAGAGTGCAACTACAAGGGGGAACAGCTATTAGCACTGTGTGCAGAACACGGACTGTAGATCCCAAACACCTTTTACCAACACAGACCCAGTCAGAAACAAGCTTGGTACACATGGAACGATCTGAATGTATCATCACAGATAGATTTCATCTTGACATGAATAGAAGAAAGGAGAAGAGTCACGGACGCGAGAGCCATACCAAATGTAGCCCTGGACACTGACCACTGTCCAGTTATCTTATTTATAAAGCAGCGGAGTGAAAAAAAATGAGGGAAAGGATTAGGAAAGAAACAGACGGACAGATTAAGAAAACTCCAGAAGGAAGAAGTACGACAGGAAAAGGAGACAGAAATCACCCAGAAACTGAAAGAAGTAGACAGCTCCGAAATGACAGCAGAGGAAACATGGTCAACGTTCAAGACCACGCTGACAGAGACACTTGGTAAAGCCTGCGGGACAAAGGACATCGGAAGAGGGCAGGTAAAGCAGACGGCTAGGAGGAATGACACAGTTAAGGAGGCCATCAAAGAAAAGAAGGAGTTGTACAAGGCATGGGTAAAATCAAAGCTAGATGAGGACTATGTGAAATGCAGACTTGCAAGACGTCTTAGCAAGAGGATAGTCAGAATAAGCGCCAAGGAACAGCCGTGGAAGGAATACGGTGAGAAATTAAGTGATCTGTGCAAACACTCGCCACAGTTCAAAGCAATAAGACTACGGGACGAACCATACAGTCCAACAAGAGTGGTCAGTCACAAAGATGGGAACACGTTTAGTAAGTAAGACAGTATCAAAAACAGATGGCAGGAGTATATTTGCTCAACCCAAGCAGCCAAGGAAATACGTAGAGCCAGTTTCACCCACGATATCCAGAAGAAGAAAAGCCAAACATCTTAAGATCAGCGGTACAGAAGGCACTGAAGACTAGATTCTAGCCTAAAGAACGAAGCAGCAGGCATTGATGGAATTACAACCGGGGCCATCCTGCTATGTGGAGAAATAGTAATCACCTGGCTGGACCACAATATTCCAAAAAGCATGAGCTGTCTCTTTGTGTCCATGTAGATGTTCGGATGAGATAGAAGTGATGCAAGCTGGTAGTCAATTCGCATAAAATAAAGTAAAGTAAGTAAGCTTTTAGGCTTTTCGGTAAGCAAGCTTTTGCTTTGTTTCTGTTACATTGCCTCAACCTCAAACTGAGTAACAGCGAAAACTACCTGTAATGCCAAACGTAGCCTTAAAGCGAAACATCTTTACCGGTATCTTTCGCATAAAGTTTTCTGGAATAAGAATAAGTGTCAGATTGAACTCAGCTCCAAGTAATCTTCGAAATGAAAATACCCTCAGGGACCCCCACCATCCCCACCTTTTTTTTGCTCTCTATCTCTGAGTCCCCCGACCCTGTTATATAGATA
>NW_004797722.1:158229-159415 GCF_000002075.1 Aplysia californica | reverse complement strand
TGTTGTGAATCCCTTTTGCGGTGCCTTTTGATGAAATGACGATTAACAGTATTAATTTTGTTTCTTTTGAATGCCTTTACACTTTATATTACATGCTCTTAAAGATCAAGTACACGTGACGTATTTTTAGAGCAACGTTGTTATATTTACGGTGTCAACTATTCTATGTGCCTTTAGGGTAGGCCTAAAGGTTTCTTTTTTCTGGGTAGCGGTTGTAAGATACATTTACAATGATTCGGACTCTCCTTATTGTTGGTTAATTTATAGCTTGTTCGTTACTTTCATTTACTAATTCAGCTGGGTTTTTTTTAGTTTTCCTCTTGATCGTTTAGACTGCAAAGGCGTATAGAGTTGAACAACTGAAACGAAAAGGTTTTCTTTTCTTTGAAATTTTATTTTTTTATAATGTGAAGATAAATTAGATTTTTAAAAATCAAGATTCTAGGGGTAGATCTAGCTTTATTTAGATTTAATTTATCTAGATCTATATCTAGATCTGAATTCTAGATCTAGATCTAGCCTTAGATTTCCATATCTATTCATTTCTATTGGTTATGGAACGTGGACAGACATGACAATTGAGCAACGTCTTATGCGAGCTGGAAAAACACAAGGTGGCCTTATCAGCCGCACAATTCCATGCCCTTAGAGTGCATCACCAGGTTAATCCATGGCGTAATCTACGCACTGTCTTTGACTTTGTTGATGACAACTTTACTCTGAGTGTCAACATTGTGAGTCCAGTGATAACTGACAATGCTCCGGCCCCAGATGAACTGCTAAGTGAAAACTGCTGTTCGTGTAAGAGCAACACTCCACCATGCAAATCCTGCATTTGCTGCAAGTACAGCATCCTTTGCACTATACATTGTCATTGTAGAGGACAGCATGAAAATGCTTCAGAAACGGACACAATTTAAATTGGGCCTAAGGAAAGGACAAAGGAATGAGACAACCGCCGAGCTCAGTATCTTCTAGTTTAAACATCGAGCGAGCCTGGCCCACGACGCGGATGGGGTGGAAGGGGACTGGCTCTCTACAAATCATCGCAAATAGACTTCTTCTTAAGTTCCCAAACTAGGCCGTTACAAGGATAGGAAGGACTCTATCTCTTCGACAGAGGAACCAGTCTAGAAGAAGGAAACTCATACACAGCTAAATAACACACGTATGACCATAACTCAAA
>NW_004797722.1:156581-157966 GCF_000002075.1 Aplysia californica | reverse complement strand
GGGTTTCAAAGGTGAAATCTCGAAACGGTCTTATTTCATCCCAACTTTACTATTTTTACTTATCTTCCCTTGTTTACCAACGAAGTTTCATGAAGCTTGGCATACAAAAGTCGAGCTATGCATGCTAGATCTATGCCCGAACATGGATTGAGGTTTCTATGACCACACCATTTCTTTTTGTTTTTAAACGTTTAACATTATTATCTCAATCATATGTTTACCGTCAATAGGTAACTTAAATGTAAGGTAATAGTTCTTGTTGAGACGTTGAATTTGATACCAAACACGATCATATTTGAGCTATTTTAAAAGATGACCTTGACTATGACCATGACCTTTTATAATCTTTAAATGCTAATTAAGAGATAACTATTGGGTCAATTTTAAAAATAAAAGTATTTTTGTCTTTCATTTGACTATCTCTTTCGTTCTGAGCAAATAATGACATCTTTTAAGGAATTCAAAAATTGACTTTTTAAAACTTTTATTTGGTTAAAATGAAGCATGTTCCCTAAGGGCGATTTTGGTTTAATTGTTTTTGGTAGTACTAGATTCTAGCTCTTAAAGTTCAAGTTGGCACAAAAATTTGGTTGTTATCTTAATGTCCTTGTTCGATGTCAATTTTTACTGGCCTACAAAGGGAAACAAACCTAGCTATTAGATAGGCTTTATTAGGCCCCACAACTGCTAGCAGGCCTAGCCCCAGGTCCTAACTTGGTTTTTAAACTATTTTATTAGCTGTCTGTTAAAATGTACTAAGCCCAAAATACATGTAATTCATAATTTTTAAGAATTAAAAACCCCCCATCAGTTTCTTAAGTTATTTAACATCTGCTGTTGATTGGATGCTCAAGAAATTATTTGTTCGAAATTCAACTTCCAAATTTTGAAGTTGAAAAAAGAAAGAAAAGATACATAACGTCATGATAACGTAGAGAGAGATATACAATGTGTAAAAGAATTAAAATCGTTTAATTCTCTCTGCCAGAAAAATTTTGCTTTCCAGGCTAGGCTAAGGCTCTAAAGGAAATTTTATCCGCCTGCCGACGATTTCAGGCCTATTTTAATGAGGTGAAATGAAGTTCTCTAGCCGCACCAAAGAGATAATTTTATTATGGCCGGCACTATTTTTCCGAACGTTCGGGAAAATAAAGCTGGGCACTATTTCTCCGAACGTTCTGGAAAATAAAGCTGGGCACTATTTCTCCGAACGTTCGGGAAAATAAAGCTGGGCACTATTTCTCCGAACGTTCTGGAAAATAAAGCTGGGCACTATTTCTCCGAACGTTCGGGAAAATAAAGCTGGGCACTATTTCTCCGAACGTTCAGGAAAATAAAGCTGGGCACTATTTCTCCGAACACTCTGAAATATCATCCTTTCCCCC
>NW_004797722.1:155073-156254 GCF_000002075.1 Aplysia californica | reverse complement strand
ACCCACCCACACACACACACACACGAGCGCTCGCGTACGACCGCTAGCGAGTTAGGCTTCACAATGAAAAGACGAAGATCTAATTTCTAAACATGAAATAGCAACCTTGGTTTTAACCTTTAACATTTTTGTCGGCAGTGCTTCAAGCCGTGGCACAACACTACACCTCGCGTACGTTTTCTTTTTGTAATCCAAACGTTTCTGGTCTCAACCTTACCGTGCAAGTGGTGGGAATTTCCCTCGTGTGCAGTGCACAGTTCCTCATAATACGCTGAGATAGGGTGGGGGGGGGGGGGGGGGGGGGGGGGGGGGTGCGATTGCAAACAGGTCGCATTTATATTTTTGCCCATTTTTCGAAACTGGAATGCGGTGAAAGTACGGCATAGTGTAAGTTCAACGTCTAGATCTTTAATAGGCCTAGATATAGCATTATTTAACGCAAATTCCCGTTCAACAACAAGCTAGAAATTTTATTCCAGCAGACCTGATTACATTCTGAAGCAAGCGCAACTTCCTGGGAAGCAATAACTTAGTGCGAGCTGAAATATTTTTTGGCGCTAAAACACTAACATACTCACAAGAATACTTGGTAAAGACTGTTTGATCTTTAAGAGACCAAAACAATCTCCATTAAAACTGAATGTATAAACGTCCGTCTCCGATAGAGCCAACCAAAGTGCGTTGAGACGAGAGCCTTAGTGTTAGGGATGTTCAAAGATTTTGTTCAAGGTTCAAACCAGAGTCATTACCACCGTTGTCCAACTTGACACCAACAGAATTATCCGGCCCATCAAGCATTAAGACTAACTAGAAATCTAAACAAAACATTTTTAAAAACCCAAACAAACAAATAAACAAAGAATAAACAAAACCAAAAACCCAGCCTGTTCTTACCTTGTCGGGTGAGTTAGTTGTATATAATTAATAGATAGCCTGTAGCGATGTGTAACTGTTGAGAGTGCTTGGCGTTTATGCAGTGAGCTGAGGGAGCTCAAGGTGCTTGAGTTTCTGCAACGTGCTGGAGGTGCGCGATAGTTAGTGCTGTCTACACCATAAATAATGGAAGAGCGCGCTTGTCGCTGGGGGTGTGGTGGGAGGTAAGGGTGGGCCGACTCCGAGAACTTCCGAACTTTCGACTCCGAACATTTTTGGGCGCGAATTCGTCGACTTCGACTCCGAAT
>NW_004797722.1:151496-152807 GCF_000002075.1 Aplysia californica | reverse complement strand
TGACTTCGCCCATGCTTAACACACACACACACACACACACACACACACACACACACACACACAGGGGAGAAGGGGCCAGAGTTTTTTTTAAACTCGGCTCCCAATTAATTTTGAAAAAGTTAAGGTTTTTTTATTTTCATTGAACAAAAAATAGTGCCCCACCCCACCTCCATTAACATTTGCGCTGATAAATG
This sequence comes from Aplysia californica, assembly GCF_000002075.1. Taxonomy (NCBI): domain Eukaryota; kingdom Metazoa; phylum Mollusca; class Gastropoda; order Aplysiida; family Aplysiidae; genus Aplysia; species Aplysia californica. Next base: position 152,613 of record NW_004797722.1, on the reverse strand, counting down.
GAAGCAAGACCTGAAGGTATACCATAGTATATATAAGTTGTAAGCCTTGCGAAACTGTGAACAAACTCAGGGACCGTGTCAGCAGTATTAACTCTTTCAAGTCTTTCTGTTCCATGCAGTGGCGGTGGGTAGTGAAGGGCTCACGGGCTTGAACGCCCCTCCCCACCCCCCAACTCTATCCCAAAGCAAATGAAAATAACGAAATAAGCAGTTAAAGCCGTTATGATCGCACACGATGAACACAGAGTGATCAACTTGGCGGCTTGCTCGTTTATCCAATCACTGTTGCCACCGCTCACAACTGTAGTAACCTAACAGCCAATCAAATGTCTTTATGGCTAAGCAAAGATGAGCCGGTTCCCACGGACCCTCGTTAATGAAACTCTTCTTGTAAAAAGGTAGAAGTCTTGAAAACAATAACACTGCACAGAGGGCTCACGCTGTCCTAGCCCTGACCATGGGGTGAAAGTTTACGACACACTCTCCCCCAGTGACACAGTTACCTACGCTCCCATTGGACCTTTGTTAGGTGCTGTCTACTTTTCTCGACTACACGGCCTAATCCAGCTCGTGGAGTGCTGTGTATACATGTTTGTGTGTGTGCCGCTGAGATTCAACAGTTAGTAATTACATCAAACCTCTTTTGAGGCAACTTATCCATCAGATGAAAATTAATTAGAGAAGTTTGGGGGTGAAGCGGTTTCGTCCCCAGCACCCAGAAGAATTTACCGTAGAACAAAGAGAAGGTAGACAAAGGTGACTCTTCTTGTTTGAAGGGTTCTCAAAATGCCGTGGCTCGCGGTGAGAATGGAAAAATCACCACTGTTTTGTTCTTTTATTGCTTGCTATTTGGTATTAAAGAAGTGAAAGCAACCTAAGCCCCACCCAAATCTTGGTCCACCCACCGCCACTGGTTCCATGCACCGGTATATCACTGCCTTTCTTCACAACATATAACCACTAAGCATGGGCGAAGTCAAGTCGAGATTCGGAATTCGACGAATTCGTGGGGTCTGAGTCGGAGATCGAACATTGGGCAGGAGGACGAGTCCGAACACGAATTCCCGAACTAGGGCAGCCAAGGGGAAAATAGATCACGAGGAGCGAAAACATATTT
>NW_004797722.1:146654-151396 GCF_000002075.1 Aplysia californica | reverse complement strand
CCCTAGCCTACCTAGCCCCTTGCCCCCCCTTATCTCTGCTGTGGGTGGTTAGTTTGAAGCGGTCCTGCGTCATATCAGGGGAAAAGCCATACTGCCCTGGGGAGTGCTCAGGGTCCAAGTTATATCCCAAAAAAGCCGAAAAAGAAGTAAGCCTCGTCCCACCCGTCCAATTGTCCATCCATTAAAGAGTTTAATGGGAAAAAAAATAGAGGGTCGAGCTTGAAATCTGTGTGAAAGAGAAGAAAGAATGAACCACCTCAGGTCATATTGGGTTTACGGAACAGCTAATCTTTTTTATGTGTCACTGTGTGTGTGTGTGTTTGGAGGGGGGGCTTTATGTTTGTTATAAAGAACCCTTTTTTAGACAAGAAAAATTGAAGTCATTGCACTGAGTTACAGGGGTTAATATCAATTACAATAGTCACCCCGCAACTCTGCTGCGTGTGACGTAGTCAGAGATCGCGGCTCAAAACAACAAGTCTTTCGGTCCTTTGAACTCTCGCTGTCACGGAAGTCTCCCCCCCCCCCCCCCCAAACCAGCTCCCCGCCCACCCCCTCCTTTTTCCTCCGTCCCACACCCTCTGTGCAACGCCAAGGGCACGTCACTCTTCCGCTTCTCAAAGCGAATCAATAGCAAAAAAACGAATCAGAAACTAGGTACCTAGTTTTTGGAAAAATTAACCGGAGACCTAGTTTTGGGCTCGTATTCGGTTATTCGAATAATTTATTCGGTTTCTGCCCAGGCCTACTGTGGACCAGGCCAGGGGTGGTCAGTGTCGTCGTCTTTTAGTTGCTGTCGCCTGTGGATACACTCGCACATTCTTCCTTTCACCCGCTCTTTCACTCACACTGTCTCTCCATCCACAGTTCAGCTCGTCATACGTTCAAAAGTTGCCCACTAGTTATGTTTAGTTAGTGTGTGTACATGTGCATGATGGTGGTGGGTGTGTGATGGGTGTTACTGAAGGTTGTCTGTAGGCGGGCTTGCCATGCGGTACGTGTTCCTTCCCAGACCAGAGGCAGAGGCAGAATGAAAGTTGGCGCCGAACTCTCGCAATAAATAGGCAAAAAATCACGAGACCGGAAGCCGAAAACCGTTCGGAGAAATAAAGATCGGCACTATTTCTCCGAACGTTCGGGGAAATAGTCACTTCGTTTTATTATTATCAAAGATAGTACAAGACAAGATGGGCCACTCAGCCTAAAAAGTGTCCGCAGGAAGTATGCTCTTTGCTTCAGATGGCGCTGCAGTCTGTTTTGAAGCTCTCTTTCGTTTTTCCAGAAGAAGAATAGGAATAGCACCTCCTTGCGTGCGCAGATCGACTGCAAGTTCATCAGCAGTTCGGGTACGTTCAGTGCGGAGTTTTAGGGTTTTTTAAATTTTAATATCCTCTCGCCCTTCATTCTAAAGTCAAATTAAACGAAGAAAACCATCTCCTTTTCCTCCGGAAGAGGTTTTTTGTCAGCGTAACCATTTTTAAAAAGCGTTCTTCCTAAATTTATCCCAAAACTTGCTAGTTTCACTTTGATTTTTTAAAACTCAAGTAGGGTAACTCTGTTCGCAAAGAGTGCGCTTTTGTGAAGAGGGCGCCACCAAATTTTGAGGACACTTTTTAAATTGGCTCAAAGAGAGAAGTGGCCCATCTTGTCTTGTACTATCTTTGTTATTATTGAGCTACACCAAAGAGGTATAACTCTTTGATTTGCACTAAAGCATATAGGCACGGTTATCTCCACTAGGCCTAGCAGTATCCTCTTGATAGCCTACAGTTTTCCGCTTCCGGTTGGCAGTTGGCAGATTGAAAAATGAAAATGGCGGCACCCATGAGGACAAAGTTCTGAGAGTGGTACCGCCAACTCAAACTTTCTTCTTCGTCTCTCCCATTTTATGCAAAGGTTTGACCGCTGCGTTTTCTTGAACATTACAAAGGAGTCTTGTCTGTAAGGAAGAAAACATAAATAAAGGCCTTATGATTTTGACTTGGTAGTGTTGTTATTGTTGATTGATGATCCTGCGTCAGGCGGTGCAGTGGACAGTGGGAAAAATAGGCTGCTAGATCTAGATCTAGGTCTAGATCTAGATTTAGATTAGATCTAGATCTAGAGATATCTCTAGATCTAGACCCTAGATCTAGGCCTACTGCTAGACTAGAATCTAGATCTAGATATCAAATCTAGACTCTAGATCTAGTGCTAGAGCTAAATCTAGATCTAGAATCTAGATTGGTGATCTTGTAGATTTTCTAGTTCCGTTCGTTAACCCTAGAAGCGCTCAGCGTTTCACCGGATGTAACCCGCCAAAAATGCCCCGCCGCCACGGCCGATCAGTTGTAAACATGGGGGTTTGGCGGGGGGGAAACAGCTGAGATACCCGAAATGTATACCTGCTACTGAAAAATGACCATTTACGGCTCAACAGATGATAAAAAGCATATAAAAGCATATATTTTCTTTAAGCTGATAGAATGAGCCATTCAAAAATGATCAGCCATCAAACAAATACAAACAATGCCGAGAACGCGATAGACTCAACAATTAGTACATCAGCACGGCGAAACAAGTGATAACACATAGCGTGTAGTCGCTCAGCGGGACCGCGTCACTTTATCGATCGATATCTCGGCCAAGAGACGCTCTACGAGGTCAAGATAACTTGCAAAGTCATTGGTCACTATTTATAACTTTGGCCTGTAATTGACTACGTCATTTTCCATATAAGGAACACTGGAATTTTCCATTGAAAAGGGTCAGCGTCTATGCCCTTTATATAGGGCCTGCGCGCTTCCCGGTCGAAGTAGGTCAGCCCTATATATAGGGCGTGCGCGCTTCCCGGGTAGCCCGGCTCACGCCCTTTATATAGGGCCTGCGCGCTTCCAGGGTTAAAGTCCACCATTCATTTGTTTATTATTTATATCCAGGAAGTGGCTATTCTCATCCGGGGTGAGAATAGAAAAACGATCTACCTCTCACCCCGGGTGAGACTCGCGACCGTAGGCTATTCTCACCCGGTTTGAAACAAGACCTGCTTTTCCTCATTTTGGAATACTGTCTATCGATGTGGATGATCAAATTGATAAGAGCCAAGAAAAAATTATGTTATAACACAAAAGTAAGCTAATTTGATCGTCTTCAAAGATTCTATGGCTATTTCACTGTTCGAATCGAGCCGAACTACGCGGGTCGCCATTTTGTTTTGCCCAGAAGTTCTCGCAAGATCTACTCCTCCCCTCTCTCTCTCTCTCTGTCTCTTTCTGAATGTATACTGTCTATCGGTGTGGACAATCAAATTGACCAAAACAAAGTTAAAAAATGATGTCAAAACACAAAAGTAAATTAATTTGGTTGTCTACAAAGATGCTACGGCTATTTAACTTGTCGAATCGACCCGAACTACGCGGGTCGCCATTTTGTTTTGACCGGAAGTTCTCGCGCTACTCCTCTCTCTCTCTCTTTCTCTCTCTCTCTCTCCACTGCCCACAGACAAAATTGTACACTTTTAGTAGGCTACAGTTGTAATGGAACGTTTGGTCACGGCACAGAATTCTACAATTTGTCTGTTATCACAGTGTAGAATTCTGTGGTTTAGGGTGAACGCAAAATTTGTTGGCCTAGATCTAGGCTATATAACGGTGAACGCGCACCGGGTGAGAATAGCCAAAATAAGACTCGCCTGCACTATTCTCACCGCGGGTGAGAATAGAGGTGGCCTTATATCCAGCAGAGAAGAAATCCGGGAAGTCTTTGACTTTGATCTGATGATCAAAAAGGCAACACAAAGAGCAGGGATGCAACCTAGCTGCAAAACATCAAATTATGAACCCCCTGACCCCCCCCCCCCCCCAATGAAATTAGGTAACCTCCTTACTCTTGACTCGGCACTACTGTACTTTGTACAATTGCGGTCCCGCTAGTTCTAGCACTATAGTAGATCTAGATTCTAGATCTAAATCGCACAAGCAAAGTACTGGATATCGATACTAATTTAAATATTCGGTATCAATGTTTTATCAGTTGATCTAGCCTACAAAATGAGCAGTAAAACTTCACTTGTATTCTCAAGGGAAGTGGCTATTCTCACCCGGGGTGAGAATAGAAATATAATCGACCTCTCACCCCGGGTGAGACTTGCCACCGTAGGCTATTCAGATTCTCACCCGGTGTGAAACAAGACCTGTTTTTCCTAATTTCGGAATACTTTCTATCGATGTGGATGATCAAATGGATAAAGGTAAAGGAAAGATTACGTATAGCACAAAAGTAAGCTAATTTTATTGACTACAAAGATGCTATGGCTATTTCACTTTTCGAATCGAGCCGAACTACGGGGGTCGCCATTTTGTTTTGCCCGGAAGTTCTCGCAAGATCTACTCCTCCCCTCTTCTCTCTCTCTGTCTCTCTCTGAATACTGTCAGTGTGGACGATCAAATTGACCAAAACAAAGTTAAAAAATGATGTTAAAACACAAAGTTAATTAATTTGGTCGTCTACAAAGATGCTACGGCTATTTAACTTTTCGAATCTAGCCGAACTACACGAGTCGCCATTTTGTTTTGCCCTGAAGTTCTTGCGCTACTCATCTCTCTCTCTCTCTTTCTAGGTACCAGAAACTAAATTTTCAAAGTAGCTGTATGCCAGATTTATCTGTTCCATTTGAAAGTCCCCCAGGGCAGTGTCCTGTCCCCCACACTGTTCCTTGTCTTCATCGATGATATTGAAGCAGGCCTGCCTGAAACCGTGAAGAC
>NW_004797722.1:97124-145603 GCF_000002075.1 Aplysia californica | reverse complement strand
GCCGGACTGGCTGGGAACGAGGAAGTTGACAGCATCGCCAAAGAAGCAACAGCGCTTACCCAGATTGACACGCCAATCGATTCTAGAACCCGTCTGCTGGGACATTTCAGTAACCCACTTTCAGCACTTTTTGAGGACCCCCGGGCGAGTGTTGAGTTCCTGCGTGCTGTCGGCATCGCTGACCGCTTATGAAGCCACAGCGCCAGAAGAGAGAGAGAGAGAGAGAAAGGCCTCTACATCCACTGAGCATTTTGGTGCCATTCTTTAACCTCTCAGTCAATTTTAAAGAAAATGGTAGTTGTTTAAAATTTGATCAAATTTGTTAAAGTCAGTCACTGGCTGCAACCCCATGTTTGACAGACAATAAAAGAGTACCAAGTGCACTAAACATCTCCACATTAACTCACTTCAGACGGGTCACACAACAGTTGCGTGACCCCCGCCATGACGCTCGCGTCGGGTCTCACAAGCCCTGCGTGACCAACTTTGGAATTTTTTTTTCGCTCTACAAATCACGCACGGATCGCGAGACCCGCCTCGTACCCTTGTTTGGCCAAGCCTGAGCTACTTAGACTTCGTTTCGTATCTCTGGGGCCGGTAGTTTTTAAGTTATTGAAGGTGAAAGACAGTGACCCCAACTGGGGTTGAACAGACCGGAACTCGCGCTTTGTTTTTTTCTATACAGCTCATAGTAATCCGACAGTCGCGTCGTAGTAACGGTCGAAGAAGTCGCATGAACAAGAATCACATAATTTCGCCGTTTTCTATACTTCTGTGCGTTTTACTAGTTCTAGTGTCTCAGAATATGATGTGTCTAATAGTTAGGATCCTGGATATGTACCCGAACACGGCCCGAGTCGTAGTTCTAGGGCTAGATCTAGCACTAGTACCGGTGTTGTTTTTCGCGCAACGAAATCACAACGTCGTGCCGTACATCTGTCTCATGTAATTCAGTGTATGGGTCTGAATCAATGCACAGACCAGCTTTTATATTTTCACCAAACACTTGCACATGTATACAAATCAAACCAGAACACTTTGAACTTTTATTTTTGTTGTTGCAGTGAATTTCATTCTACTTGTCACGTCTCTGGAAATTTTTCGAAAATCAAATTCATGCCAATTTTTTAAAAATCATACAAATTAAAGTATTAGACTTAGACAACTTTAGTTTTTTGTATTAGATTAAGCTTGAATGTTACTTTACTGTGTCAAAAAATGATTACAATAGGGTAATTCTGAGAGTTGTGGTGATTTATTGAAATACCCCCCAAAACACCAGTCTTCAATGCTTGTGGCTGGTGAAAGGGCCCAGTCGCAAGTGAGTTAACAGTACAATCACTATATACAAATGGAGCCTGATTTTTTTCAAGACTGTGAGATCATTACAAATCAGTATTTTATCACTTCAAACACGATGATCTGTCGTTATTTCGACAAAAACACCGAGCGTTGACCCGGCCGGCGCCGCACCTGCCCCTGTGGCAAGCGAGTCGGCTTATACTGTAGTGTACCCCGCGTGCGGGGTCACATGTTTTCTGAGTCTTGCGGAAGGATTGAAGTAAAATAATTCAAAGCTGATTACTTTATTCTAATAGAAAATAAATTGATCTTTTCAGTAATTTCTGTTTTAAACCAGTATTTTACACATATTTTGTGTAAAAAGTGATCTTTAAACATTTTGACAGCATTTTTAAAAGCTTTTTATTTAAACGCTAAAGGCCAAATATATACCACGGAAAAGCCCGTTTAGAGCTCTACAGTTCTCCGCCAATGAAAAGACGGTATTTAACCCACTCAGTACCATTGGATTTCCAGTAGGAAGATGGCTCAGGATCACGCAAAGGGGAATAAATCCATGTTTGTAATGTAGTGGGTATTTTGAAAAAATCATTATAAAACAACCAATCCTTTGATCAAAAAAAATCTTGAAACAAGTTCTTCACAAATGAATAAAAAAATTACTTGTTTATTGTGTGTGTTGACTGTATTTCATAATTGAAGATAAAATCAGCCGAGTTGTAGATCTAGATCTAGATCTAGTCATATGCTCCTCATTGTCCGAATCACTCCCCAAAGGCACAATTAGATCACCATCAATGTCACTTTCACTTCAATTGCTACATTTCTGTGGGTTTTCTCCCCCAGCACTGATATTTTCTTTAAAATTATCCAAAAGTTCGCCTAAATCAGTCCGAACGCGATGCCGGCGGCTTGCAAAGAACGCTCGATCTTACTCTTAGCTTGCGCGCCCCGTGTGAACAGCAGTTTGTTTACATTGAATTTAGTCCAACTAAAATTTCCAGAGTTATGTCCCTACTGCTCTCAAGGAGAGAATGATTATCTATTTTCTGATTGGTCGAAATGCGGGTTAAATACGATGGTTACCAAGCGTGTACACTTCCCTAGAAACAACGCTACTAGCGCGCAGCCGGCTACGGCCGTAATGGTACTAGGCTTATGAAACGGAAGGGGCCGGCTACGGCCGTTATGGTACTGAGTGGGTTAATCATCGCTCGTTCCGCGAAGCATTTGAATGCACGTGTGTCAATTTTTCCACCGGCCGACCACGCATTCCGACTGCGAGGGGCTTCGCTTTCGTCGCGATTCTCCAGCTCCTAATAATCGGACATATAAACAACTTACACCATTGTAACGAGGAAAAGCTGAACTTTTACAAGGTGTACGGCATTTGGTGTTTTATAGCAAAAGAGCAAAGAAACAGTGATCGGAATTACCTCGATTTCACCAATACCACGCGGTCGGAAGGCCGCGAGTGCCCGCGAGGCCGTGTTTACGCTACCTTCTCTTTCTCTCTCTCCACTGCCCAGAGACAAAATTGTACGCTTTTAGTAGGCTAACAGTAGTAAAGGACCGTTTGTTCACGGCACAGAATTCTACAAATTTTCTGTTATCACAGTGTAGAAATTTGTGGTTTAGGGTGAACGCAAAATTGGCTGGCCTAGGTCTAGGCTATAACGGTGAACGCACACCGGGTGAGAATAGCCAAAAGACTCGCCTGCGCTTTCTCACCCGCGGTGAGAATAGAGGTGGCCATTCTCAAGGCAAGGGGGGTTTGAGGGGGGCTTGCCCTGACCACATATATAACAAAAACATGGGGGGCGGGGGCACCCCCTGAATTTGACCATAATTTGATGTTTTGCAATAGGTTTGATTGGCTATCTCTCCATAGGCCTATCGGCACGCACATCAAAAAGTAATCGTTTAGAACAAGAAGTAATCGTTGGTGGGGTCAAAACGAGTAGGTCTATCAGTGCTTTTTCGGTAGTTCCCACACCCCCCCATTTGAGCCTGACCTACATCGAGATCTATACGTTTGATGCAAGCTAAGATATCAAATCTAACAACTGCAAAACATGAAATTATGATAAAATTCAGGGGGGGCATGTCCCCCTGAAATCCCCCACCAAATTTTTATTAGGTCAGGGGGGCCTGAAACCCCCCTACTCTTGAGGCCAAAACCGGCGAATAACAATTGCGCGGTGGGAACTACCGAAAAAGCGCCGATCTATACCCAAACGGGACTGCAATTATACAGGAGTGCCCTTGACTCTTGGGCCCAAACCGGCGAATAATAATCGGGGGTGGAACTGCAGTGGGCCATGATTCTTTGCCTGAATTTCGATTTTCTGGCTTTGGTATTTTTTTTACTTTCCCTCCCGTCTCACACTTAGCTACAGTTGTCTATTTTCTAAAGTATTGATGCGCTGAACACGAATCTCAACTTCATTTCCATCGCAAATTAATAATTTTTGAAATATCTGATTGTTCTTTTAAATAAATAAAATCGAGATAAACGTGCTTTGGACCAATCGGGGGTGTTCCAGGGGGGCCTGCCCTCCTGAGGTAAAAATAAATCTGGGGGGTTACAGGTTATTCCATAATTTGATATTTAACAGAGATCTAGCCTAGATATCTAGATATTTGAAATTTTCCTGAGAATAATTGATTAGTCACCCCGAAAGCAAAAACTAAAACCCCCCCCCCACAAAAATCCCTCCTGGGGGATGGGAACTACCGAAAAAACGCAGAGATGTTGATCAAGATTTAGATAATATGGCTCGTTCATTTTTGCCTGACTGCGGTCTGACTACCACGAGGAGACCGTTTAACATCTTCTCCTTCACTATCCAAACCTAGCAGTTCTTCGACGCAGGCTCCTACACACACACCTACAGACTTACAAAGCCTGCTCTACTGTGGTGTTGACCAGATGACAAGGCAGGGTTGGGTTGATTTAAATCAGGTTGATTTAAATCAGTTCATTTTTTAAATTTAAATCAACTTGATTTTTTAAATAAACATCAGTGATTTAAATCACTTTTAAAAAAATTTATTTTTATTCAGTTTTTACTTATTTCAACATTCAGAATTCCTTTCCTTGGTTTCATAAAACAGATATAAGGTTTAGTAGACTAATATATTCATGCTTAAAAGTCTGCTTTCCCTCCTTTCACTGTAAAATAATACAGTATAATTCAATTTACTTTTTTTTCCATAATTGAAATCAGAGCTGGGTTGATTTAAAACAGTTGGTTTTTTTATATTTTAATCAACTTGACTTTAAAAATAAAAATCAGTGATTTAAATCACTTTTTAAAAAATGTATTCAGTTTTTACATATTTGAACATTCAGAATTCTTTTCCTTGGTTTTATTAAACAGATAAGGTTTAGTAGACTAATATAATCATACTTAAAAGTCTGCTTTCCCCCCTGTCACTGTTAAATAATACAGTATTCAATTTACTTTTTTTTTCATAATTGAAATCAGGGTTGGGTTGATTTAAATCAGGTCGATTTAAATCAGTTGATTTTTAAAAATTAAAATTTTAATCAACTTGATTTTAAAAATAAAACTCAGTGATTTAAATCACTTTAAAAAAATGTATTCTGTTTTTACATCTTTAAACATTCAGAATTCCTTTCCTTGGTTTTATAAAACAGATATAAGGTTTAGTAGACTAATATAATCATGCTTAAAAGTCTGCTTTCCCCCTGTCACTGTAAAATAATACAATATTCAATTTCCTTTTTTTTTTCATTATTGAAATTAACGTTTTCTTTTTCTTTTTAGACAAACACAAGCGCGCGCACACACACACACACACACTGTAATAAAATGCAAGATTATCTATGCATAATTACCCCCCCCCCCCCCCTTCCTTTTAGACAGACATTCTCTTCATTTTTTGTCTTTAGCCATAATTCACTGATATATATATATATATATATACAGAGCTGTTAAAGTACTTTTAAAAAGGTACTTAAGTACAAATTTAAGTACAATCTAAAATATGTACTTAAGTACAGTAAAAGTACTTTCCTGTAAAATGTACTTGAGTACAAGTAGGCCTACTTTTTTAAAAAGTACTTATGAGTACATTTTGAGTACTTTCTGCTAATTTTCTAAAACACCTCAGTGCTAATGCAAAACATCATATTGAATAACATATCTAGTATATTTGACAAATTCGGCCATTTATTACTAATAATGTAAACAGTATACAAAGCATTTGAATATACGCACTGAACGTAGGTGGAAATTGTCCGTGAAATTGGAAAAAAAAACCCAGCAAACAAACAGACGCAACTAGTGAGTAAGTGATATTATGAATAGAACTTGTTTGAGCAAGACAATATGATCAAATGTAAGTCAGTCCTAGAGGTCGGAAAGTAGGAAAAGTATCAAAATTGGAAAATGTAGAGACAAAGTTGATCTAAGAAAATAAAAAATTGATGAAAATGGCCAGCAAAAAAAAGTGCTTTGAATTCTTTAACAAATCCTCAAGGAATCAAGGTAGTTAAGCACAAACCACAAAAAAAGGAAAAAAGAAATTTAGGTAGTCTAAAAAATTGTTAGATTGATATACATAGAGAACTCCGTTTCAGTTTCAATTGATTATAATAGTGATAAGACAGAGTTGGTCACACTATGTAGTCCACGGCGTCCACGGCAAACCAAAATAGGCCTACATGTAATTTCCTAGAGTCTAATAAGTGTAGTGTAACCAAAGATTCTCTACTACAGTAGTCTCCGCCTAAGATCCCAGTGCTCGGGAGCAAGGGAAATATGGGATCTTAGCCCGACGAAGCTAAGGAAGAATCTACAGTGACCCAAGAACTGACGTGACCCCTGGGTAGGTTTATGACATATGGCGAGCAAAGAGTGGTCATCCTTGATGACCAATCACAGTAGCATGGTGGCATGAGGCAAGCCATAATATTATACCGTACACTCATTAGCATATCGTCTCGAGATCTTTATCTACGTTTATCCAGTTGCCCCTCCCCTTTACCTGTCCAAAAATTGTAGCCTTCCATCTCTGATTGAGTCCTCCCCCCCCCCGCCTTTGTCGTTACGTACCATTACGCTGTGACCACACCAGTTAAAATTCAGGCTGTCTCGCAATTTCGGGAATAGAGAAAAACTGCCTTCAACTTCAATGGTCAGGGAAGAGTTCACAGTTCGATGTGATCCTGCCTGGAGCGAACTTGTAGGCCCAACCCACCCAGCGAGGGATGAAAGTTCAGGTGGCGAGCTCAGATGCGAGTGCGATGTTTGGGGAAAAGAAACGCCCATCGGTCAGTTCACACCTCGGTGTGATCCCGTCTGGGGATCATTGTACCGTTTCATGGAGTTTTACAGCGCATGTGATCACTTTCACAAGAGTGGCTGATCTTTGACGCGACGGGCAGTTCTTTAATCTCAACTTTTAACTCTTGATTGATCGGCTGTGCCCGCCCGGGTGTTTGTTCCGTAAATTATGATCGGAAATGTCGGCACTTATTCTTTCATTGAGCTTCAAAAGTACTCAAAATGTACTTGAAAAGTACTCAAAAGTACTTTTATAAAAAGTATCGGAGTACAGTAAAAGTACTGGTTCTCAAAATGTACCGGAGTACAGTAAAAGTACCGAAAATTGTAACGTAAGTACAAGTACTGGAGTACTTGTACTCTGTTACAACCAGCTCTGTATATATATATATATATATATATATATATATATATATATATCAATCAGATTAAGGCTTTCTTTTGCGGTTGCTTAAATTAATCATTAGTTAAAAATAAAGACAATGCATTTTGCACTAAAAGAACATACTTTTAGCAACCAAAAATCCTAAACTGTGTCGACATTTAAAAAAAAAAATTTAAAAAATCCGATTTAAATAAAAAATATCTTGATTTAAATTTAAAAAATCGATTTTTAAAATTTTTATTTAAAAAATCAAAAAAATCACCAACCCTGTGACAAGGACATGTGGTTACTTGAGGGAGGCATTGCTCTGCCAAGAGCGAAATGCTCGCAGCTTAAAGAGATTTGAAAATAACGGCCTGACCGCGGTTAAAACAGGATAAAAACAGATCACTCTGTTTAATCTTTCTGGCTCTTTGCATGCACGTCTAAAAGTTAACTCATTCGCTACGCATTATTTGGGCTTGGATGAATTTTTTTCTGGAGGGCGAAATAAGATAATGACTAGATATCTAGTGCCCAAAACCCATACTACCCAGTTATCATTGAGGCCTAAACCGGATTGTCCCTATTTTGTTTTTGACAGAGTTCAGGCATAGATCTATGAGACTACCAATTTTTTTGCCCGGATATGCTCCCTGTGTTTACGTTAAGTGGGGCCGGACAGATGCCGGACCCATTGAAAAGTGAGGGTGTCGGAATACGCTCAGGGTGCATATGATTGACACCCACGGGACTTGGGTTAAACTGATTAAAGCTCTTGTTTTTATCATGATATAAAGTTTTATATAACATGTTCCTTACTTTTACTTTGTACTCAAAATCGCTTGAAACACTGTTGTTATGACAATGAATTTTTATTTTTGGGCTTTTGTTAAAAGAGCATGCCAGGTTTGTTTTGCTGGACTGGACTGTGCCACATCCAGAAATGGCATAAATCACTCAATGCACACAGACACCATATGATAGTAAAAAGTTTAAAAAAAAAAGGAATATGTGTAAAAATAAACATTTTTTTAAAGCGTAATAATGTCAGGTGAATTTGTGAGTTTAGAATGATAGTAGTTGTAAGATTATAATATAATATTGTAATAGAAAATGCAATGGTAAATATGGTACAGTGGAAACCTGATATAACAGGGATGGTGGGAGTAGAGAAAAAGTCCTGTTATATCCGATCCCTGTTAAATCAGAAATGCAAGGAAAGTGAGCATTTGTGGACTAATCTAGCTGTACTTATTCCTGGGTAGTTTCCCTAGCCTCAAGTACCCACGAACATAGGTTTTGGCACCGACTTTCTCCTTGCGCCCTTAAAACCACATCAGAAGAGCTTGGTCCAGAGCATCTACAGAGGGTAGTCTCATCTTCTTTCGATCCAGAGCAAACTTTTCATTTGAGTATGCTGCCACTATCTTCTCTCTATCCTTGATAATGGTGGGAATCGATCCTTGTGGAATGTCGAACTGACGACAAATCTCTGCCAGTAGAGCTTGCTTTTTGTCAACAGTCTGGATTATTTCGTATTTTTTGTCAATTGAAAGGCATTTTCTCTTGCGCTTGACATCGTTGGTGACCATAATGAAAGAAGTAGGCTTAGATCTAGTCCGACCGGTCGTCCTCTCTCTCTCTCTCTCTCTCTCTCTCTCTCTCTCTCTCTCAAAGGCATTTTCTCTTGCGCTTGACATCGTTGGTGACCATAATCCCTCCCTCCCTCTCTCCCTCCCTCCCTCCCTCCCTCTCTCCCTCTCTCTCTCTCTCTCTCTCTCTCTCTCTCTCTCTCTCTCTTACTTTTTACACATTGTTAACGAGCCTTTGTCCCTGCTATAACCGGTTGGGCTCCGTTGAGGCCCTGTTATTGCCGATAACTTTTAATAGAGACAAAGAGTAGGAAAAATCAGGGATTTTAAACATCCCTGTTATTACCGGATCCCTGTTATTTGCGGGCCTGTTAATTATGGTCTGGTTTCCACTGTAATTGGAAACACTAGTTGACTTTTAATTTATATAGAGTGATTTAATACACAAGAAGCGTTAACTATTAACTTTTTGAATTCGATCTTTAAGTAAGTTAAAAGTATTTAATAAATTGTGTTCTTTTTTGTAACATTACGAGGACAATGTATACAATGTTACAAATGAATGATGTGAATTGTTTCTTTTTTTCTCCTCAGAATTCATCATGGTTTCATTGCTGAGCCCAGGGTTACCCCCACTGTCCCTGCAAGACATTTTGGATAATGCTGGGCGATTGGTGGACAGACACCTGCAGGAGGACTCCTTGTACTTGGACCTTGTGAACCTCTTGAACATCCCAGCTGAAAGTAAGTTTATCATGTGAAGGCATGTTGGCATTGTGGACTGGGGTGTCTGTGGACTGCCTGCCCATCCTGAGAAGGGGCCATTCTTTTGGAGGGTAGGAGGGTACAAGGGGTTTTCAAGAGACTGGAAAGACCTAACTGCCCTGTGACCGTGTCATTCCGGTTGGGTTCACGTTGCCCATTCCCCGCCACCAATGGCTACTGGCTAAAGTTTTCTAATCTTTTATGAGATATCGGCCAAGTGGAAAAGCCATTGGATCGTCACGTCCTGGGTCGTTGTGCCTTTACTAAGAGGTCCACGGTCAGAAAGCAAGTCAGGCATTCCGCTCGGTCCATCCCTGCACCCAGACACTCTCAAACTGGCTGGTACCTTCTCAGCCACAGAGGGTGTGTTGATAAAAGCAGTAGAGGTGTTAGGTAGATTAGACACCCACTCAAGGGAGAGTACGGATGTGTTAGTGAGGAGCATAGCGTCTACCATGCATCGGTGGGTTCTGCCTCCTGCACCTTGTGGGGCCACACCTGCTCCCATCCTGTGAGGATCTTGACAAGGGAATATACCTAAAGTATCGACTGGATGGCTCTCTTTTTGATCTACGTCGCCTGCAAGCCAAGACAAAAAACCAGCACAAAACTCCTTCCGCTCTTCGCCGATGACTGCTCCTTGAATGCTCACTCTGAAGCGGACCTGCAAACAATGCTCAATCGCTTCACAAAAGCCTCAAAGCTTTTTGGACTTACAGTAAACATCGGGAAAATTGAAGTTCTTCACCAGCCTGCTCCACAAACTAACCCACTGTCTCCAAACATCACTATCAATGGCAACAGCCTGAAGAACACCTAGAACTTCAAATACCTTGGAAGTATCATCTCTGTAGACGGCTCTATCGATCTATCGATCTGGAAATTGATTCACGAATCAGCAAAGCCAACCAAACTCTTGGTAGACTGAAAAACAAGGTACTAAAACAGCACAATGTCCGGCTGCAAACAAAAATCAAAGTGTACAAAGCCGTTGCGCTCTCCTCCTTCCCATACGGTTCGGAGACGTGAACACTTTACAGGAAGCACATCAACACATTAGAGCAGTTCCACCAAAGGGCTCTCTGCAGCATACTCGGCATCCGGTGGCAAGACCGCATCACCAACATTGAGGTCCTCAACCGATCAAGCTCACAAAGCATAGAAAGCATGCTTCTAAAAGGTCAAAGACCAACTGAGATGGGTCGGCCATGTCATCTGCATGGAAGACCACCGAATGCCCAAACAACTGCTGTATGGCAAACTCACTAGTGGCAAAAGAAATATCGCGAGGCTAAAAAAGCGGTTCAAAGACACGATAAAGGAAAACCTCCAGCTTGCACAGGTTACCCCCAAAGAACTCGAAAGAACTGCCACCAAAAAGAATGCGTGGTGCAGGGTTGTCCGTCTTGCCAGCAGAAACAGCGATATCAACTACAGGGAGAAGCTGGCTATCAGAAGAGAGAGGAGACATAATCCAACCACCCCAACAACAACATTCCAGTGTCCCCACTGCAACAGAAATTGTGCATCCAGGATCGGATTGCACAACCACATGCGCGTCCACAGATGAGCAGCAGGATTTTATCGTCATCTTCGACAACGAAGGACTACCTACACATATGAAGCACAGCAGTGGTGGATGACCACAATGCCTTCCTGATCTCCCTTCATTTATCGTACTTTGTGTGTCTGAACAGGCTGGTGCTCTGTTTTTAAAAAATTTTAGTCGGTCTTGAATGAATCTGTCTGTCAATTGTTCAGCACCAAGGGCTCGTTGGTCTTTAAGACTGTAAAATTTCCTGGGTATTCTTATTGCAACAAAAAGTGTTTTTTGAAACGATGCCAGATGGAGTCACCACCTGATAGCCTGGTAAACATAAGTAAATTTAAATAGGAAGGTAAATTAATAATCAGTGGGTATCAAAAATCAAAT
Organism: Aplysia californica; assembly: GCF_000002075.1. NCBI lineage: Eukaryota > Metazoa > Mollusca > Gastropoda > Aplysiida > Aplysiidae > Aplysia > Aplysia californica. The sequence goes on along the minus strand of NW_004797722.1, from coordinate 134,329 downwards.
GTGGGAATTGTGTTTAGATGTTAATGTGGAATATGCTGGTGATGGAGTAATAGTGAAAACTTGTCCTGATGTGGCTGCTATGAGAAGCAGAGGGACCTGTGCCCTATTGCAGAAGTGTTTGGTTGTGCAGATATATATAAGAAAAATTGAAAGCCTTGAGATGTCTAGTCATACCAGTAGGGACTTTCGTTCAGATTAAGATATGGACTCGAGCTTATGCTTGTTTGTTTGTTTACATGTTTAAATTTTTGCTGTTTTTCTTTCCAGACCAGCCCAGTTTGAGTGGTCTTCATGACCATGACTATCCCAGTCTACCTGAAGTTGGAGTGGGCTTAGAAGCCCTGTCAGAGCTTTTGGTGGAAAAAAGAGTTCCTTTGCCACCTGAACTTGTGGAGCAGTTTGGACGTATCCTTTCACGTATTAGTGATAACCTTTTGTTAAAATTTGCTTTACTCATATTTTGGTGTCCTTTGGTTTAAAAAAAAAGATATTGAGGTCCTGTTGATGTTTGTTTTCAGCATGATGGAACTTGGATGACCTCAAATTATCAGTGTATTAGTTTTTAAGGTTTCATTTTGGATGATGATTGGGGACAGAATATGTTTAGTTGTAGTGGCTCAGAGCTAGTTAAGTTTTGTTGTAGTGCATCCTGAAGAGGTTACCAATTGTATTATAATTCTGTGTACACAGATCACATTGGTGTCTGTTTCCTTCACTCCAAGTTTCTTGGAAAATCCTGTGCATACCAAAGGAATTGTCACCAGTGTCCAAATTTCAATTATGTATTTTGTCATACATTGATAAAACTGGTACCCTAACTTGTCATAGTATAAATAAAAACCACAAACTTTGCTTTGAGTACTGTTCATTCGAATAAAGTAAAACAGAAACAGCGGTCAATATATGTTGTTCACAAATCCTTCACTCCTATTCAAGGCATGCAGTGCAATTGTATGATGGGCTTGTTCCCAGAGATTGAAAGAGCCTGGCTGACCATTGACAGTGACATCTTTGTTTGGAAATATGAAGATGGGTAAGTAAACCAATCAGTGTAAATTACTATGATAAGAGACAGTAAAGGTAATGTAAATTAGGTTGCGTTAAAAGGCACGTAAGTCATCATGCAGACTTCTGATGGCGTAGTTTTGGTGAAATGAAAGATGCTGACTGTTGTGTTAAAAGGTTTTCATTACCAGCTTAGAATGTTGTACATGACAAGACGCAAGGAAGAATGAAAACTAATGTCATGTTAATGCCCATCTTGATTGACTTTCTTTTAGAGATGCTGTTATTTCCCTTAATTGTATGTGTTGCTACATTGCTTTTAAAAAAAATCCACAAGTTCATTTAACTTCATGATCTATTCTCAACATCTTTATTTTGTTTGAACAGGTCTGATCTGGCGTACTTTGATGGCCTCAGTGAAACTATATTGAGCGCAGCCCTTGTGAAGCCTAAACCAGGTTGGTAATATTTTTTTTTGACAATGACTGCATTTTATGGTTTGGTGTCTTGTTAGAGTGACACTCTAGGGTGAAAAACTGACTTGCTTTTGTATTGTGTTGGGTTTCGATGGGTAGAATTGAATGAATTGATAGGTGTCTGAGCTTTGACTGTGAAAAAGTATAATTTCATTATTCATTACTTGTCTATTCAGCAGACTTATGAGTGCTTTGTGGGTGGTTGGCGGATGCTCTTATGTGGTTTGCTTCTTCTTTCGTATCAAACATCTATCGTCCGTATCTCCCCTTCTCCTTTTTTATGTTTGTTACTCTCTTGTAACACCTCTAATCTTCTGGCGCTCATATTACCTTATGTAGTTGCGAGCGCTGTAAAACCTCTACTAAAACTAAACACGAGTGCTTTCTTCAGGTGTCTTGTGAAAAGCAACTCTGGATAATTTTTGCATACCGTACCCAACCTTCCAGTTCATTTGCAATACCTTTTTTTAAAATACAATCAATTACAAAAAGTGTTATATCTTTTCTTAATGCCACTTTTGAATCTGTCAAATAACCGTTTCTTATTTTTCAGGAATATTTCAACCTCATATACAGTACTTGATGTGCCTTGCAACACCCGTAGACATAATTCTTTTAGGAGTCAGCTTCTACAGATCGCAGGATGGTATGGCTACATTTTTGTTGTTCTTGAATTAACTATTACTTTATGTTACTGCTATCATATTCCTGGAATTCCAGATGGTTTAACAGTTTTCAAAAGAGATGATTGATTACAAAAAGTCAAGACTCGAAATATGTAGTTTCATGAAGAAAGCTTGCTTTGCTCAAGGTTTAACGAAAATTGAAGTGTTCAAACCAGTTTTTTTCCCTCACAGGGTAAGTATGTACTGCCTATAGCTTGTGTATATATGCTACTATATTACTTTTGTAAAGAAATGTTTTGTTTTGAGAATCTTAGACTTGACCATGTTGTGACCAACACCGTTAGTAAGGTAAGCTGTAATGATGTAGTTTTTCTATCCAACTACTCTTCTCTTCAGTGCGCTGTTTCTGAATTTTCCAAACCTGTTCTCACGAGAATGTTATTTTGATGACTGAGATGTCACCAGTTGTTCATCTGTTGTTCACAATTTTTATTTAAAATTCATAGATCTTTGTCATGTGCAGTTGTGATAATGATTCTGGATACTTTTTTTTTCAGGTGGAAGTGGAGACTTTTTAGGTGAGGAGATGCATCTTCTCCCTGACCCTCCGTTCTCTATTCCGACTGATGGAGTGTACATCACAAGTATTGTTGGAGCAGATAATGGGAGGATCTTTATGGCTGGGAAAGATGGCTGTCTCTACGAAATGATTTACCAGGTAAAAAAGTTGTACACAGTCTAAGTCCAGGCATTGAAACCACTAGGTACAATGTCGTTGCTGCTGATGTAGTTGACTACAGGCACACATCTTCACTGTTTGTATGTTTGTTTGTTTTTGTCAGTGATATAAAATATATTTTGAAAAGTAGGGCAATATCCCAATGAACCAAAGGTAGCTAAAGGCTGAAGTGTCCAAGTGCAAAAAAAGCAAGTGGATTTTTGACAACAAAGTGTTAGATATGATATGGTGTTGGACTCAGCAGAAACTCTCTGTCTGCACGTTTTATGAATGTCACCAATTTCAGATTTCATGTTTTAGAATTTGGATTGTTCACAGACAATTTACTTTTTAAAATTAGGTTGCAGAGATCTCTGTATTTTGTTGGTAAAGATTTCAGCTTTTGCAGTGTCTCTGGTTTTGTACACAGGGAAAGGCACTGATTTATTCAGTTAAAAGTGTGTAATGTTTGTGGTATTCAAGTTGGTGCACCCACAGGTTGTACTCATGCGCTGAAATTAGCATGAAGGAACTAACTGTCAAGGGTTCTACATTAATCCTTGATGTTTTGACAATGGTACTAGCAATTAGTATTGTTGCAAGCTCATCATGGACAGTGATTTATTTGCTATGGAGGATTCAGACTTATTTTATACAGTGTCCAGCTCAGTTATTGATTTTCAATATTTCCCTGATGTAGTGTCAAGTAAGGTAACATTTGTTAGCTGGCATATTGATGGTTAAACTCTTAGTGTTTCCAGCATTCAATATAACTGGTCAGGTGGTATGTGGTTCTTCAGTTGTCAAAAGTCCTGGGAATTGGATTGAATTTGGAGAACGCAATAAGGGTAAACAGCTTAATGGCAGGTTGGCCGGTGCTCTGGTGTGGTCTGCTCCTTCTTTTCTTATGCCAAACATCTTTCGTCCCTATCTCTTCTCCTGCTAGATAGGATGTGGTGTTGGACACAGCAGAAACTCTCCATCTGCGAGTTTTATGAATATCACTGATTTCAGATTTCATGTTTTAGAATTTGGATTGCTTAAAGACAATTACGTTCTTCTAAATAAATTGCACGGATGTGTATTTTTGTACGTAAAGATTTCAGCTTTTGCCATGTCTCTGGTGATGTATGCAGGGAAAGTCATTGTTCAACTCAGTTCAAAGTGTTTAATGAACAGTAATGTTTGTGGTAATGATTGTAGTCGGTGAACCCACAGGTTGTATTCATGCTGAAATTAGCATGAAGGAACTAACTGTCAAGGGTTCTACATTAATCCTTGATGTTTTGACAATGGTACTAACGATTAGTATTGTTGCAAGCTCATCATGGACATTTGTTGCATGCTCATTATGGACATTTGTTTGCTGTGGAAGATTTGGACTTTTTTAAATAAAGTTGCCAGCTCAGTTCTCAAGTAATGTAAAAATGTTTATGTTAGCTGGCATATTGGTAGAGCTCTTAATGTCGAAGTATTTAATATTACCGATATATGTGTTGTTCTTCAGTTGTCAAATGTCAAGGGATTGATTTTGAAGAATGCAAGAAGGGTAACGTTTTTATTGAATAATTTTAGCGTATGATGGGACATAAGTCTTGCTGTTTTTGTGAGAAAGGTTATGTTTATTGCAATTGTTTTTACCCTTGAACCCATAAGTTTTGTTCAAGCTACTATTAGCATGGAGAGACAGTCTTTCGAGGGTTCTACAGTTTTTTGGTGTTTTGACAATGGTGCTACTTTAAGCTGTCTAATGTTTGTGCTAATAACTGTTGTCAGTGAACCCACAGGTTGTATTCATGCTGAAATTAGCATGAAGGAACTAACTGTCAAGGGTTCTACATTAATTCTTGATGTTTTGACAATGGTACTAACTATTAGTATTGTTGCAAGCTCATCATGGACAGTGATATATTTGCTATGGAGGATTGAGACTTATTTTATAAAGTTGCCAGCTCAGTTGTTAATTTTAAGTATTTCCTTGATGTAGTTTTCAAGTAATTTAAAAATTTGACCTGCTAGCTAGCATATTGGTTGAGCTCTTAATGTTAAAGTATTCAATAATACTATTATGTGGTTGTTCAGCTCTCAAAAGTCAGGGGATGGGTATTGAATTTGGAGAATGCAGCAAGAGTAGACAGCTTAGTGGGTGGTTTGGGGGGGGGGAGTGGGGTGTATGCTTTGCTCCTTCTTTCTTATCATGCTTTTCGTCCCTATCTCTCCCCTCCTTTTTTGTGTTTGTTACTTTCTTGTAATAATATCAGCACTTATATGACCCATTGTGTTGCAAGTGCTGTAAAACACTTACTAGAACGAAAAGCTCAGACTGGATATCAACATGTTCCATTGAGGCTCAGAAGTGCAGTTATGGGTTGTTTTGTTTTGATTTGTTTTTTTTATAAGGCTGCTAATTTGATGTGTTTGTTTAACATGTGTTTAAATATTGTAAATCATTACAGAATAAGACAAGTGTTGCGAGTATGATGTGAAACAGGACATATTGTTTGTGAGAACAGTTATGATTATGTTTATCGTAATTGTTATTAGCGGTAAACCCTCAAGTTTTGTTCATGCTCCAATAGCATGGCGAGACAGTCTGTCAAGGGTTCTACATTATATTTTGGTGTTTTGACAATGGCACTAAAAATTAGTGTTGTTGCAAGCACATCACGAACATCATATGAACTTTTTGAGTGATTATATTCTTCTTTTACTTTCAAAAGAAGACATTCATTTACATCTTTTTTGTTTCCAACAAAACAGTGATCACTGTTAGCTGTGTTAATGAGTATTACAAGTTAAATTTTTGTCTTCAATGAAGTTCACATGTCTTTTAAAACCACCTACTGGACAAAGTCGTTGCTGTTTTATGTACCTCATAGTTTCTGAGGTCTGGCTGATTGCAATGACCGGATTTATTTATTTACTCGACTACAACACTCATACCATGGAATTAAGTAAATAAAACCTGTACGTCTTTGTGTTGATTGGCTGGATTATATTATTTTACATGTTCATTATTATCACTGAACCCACATGTTGTGTTTATGCTAGAATTGGCATAAAGACACTTACTGTTGGGGTTCTACATTAACCATTGATGTTTTGACAATGATAGTAAAAAATTGCTGTTGTTGCAAGCACATCATGAACATCTGCATTTTGTATTTGTCTAACTTTCAACTGACTAAAGACTTCAGAAAGAATTAATGGAATTACCATAGTGTTCATCAGAAATTTGTTATTTGAAGTTACCTGAAATCACACAGGGACTTGGAATGATAATTGATGAAAAGCATCATATTATTATTGTTTTCAGCAGAGATCAGGTATATTGATAGTCAATGGGCAAGGGTTTCTGATCAAAATGAAATGGATGAGTTGTCTGTAGAAACTTTGTTGGATATTGTTGTTTTTCTTGCAGTCCGTTGGCTTATAATATACTCTCTGGCATGGGCTGGTAGGGGTATGTGTTTAGGATGGATTGGACTGATCAAAGCGAAGAAAAGTTTTAGTTTATATATAGATCAGGTGTATATCGAAGTAGTTATGGTAGCATCATACCCCTTTGGCTTGAGTCTTGTGCTTCATTTTTTTCTTCATTCTCTCCAACAGGCAGAAAATGGTTGGTTCAGCCGCAAGTGTCGTAAAGTGAATCACTCCACCAGCTCCTTGTCCTTCCTCATTCCTTCCTTCTTGAATTTTTCATTCAGTGAAGACGGTACGTTACAGTTTATTTTAATGGCTTCGTTTTTTTATTTGCTAAAATATAGTGATTTTATAGGTTAGACTGTTTGGCTCCCATCACTTGATAACGTCCTGTGGCGTCAACCTGGTGATGCAGTGGATTCCCGGACACTTAAGCATACCTGGAAATGACAGAGTAGACATACTCGCTAAAAGGGGATCCAGATAGGAACAACCCAACATTCCAACTTCATACAACACTGCAATACAAATCATTAAAAGCAACAAGAAACAAGATTGGATGAACAAACAGATGGGCCTTGGGAAAGACAGGCAGAGCAGTTTTCAAACATATGACCACAACAAAATGAAATGACTATATCAACCATTTATAGAGAAAGAAGCAGACCAAGATCTTCCTCCTACGAACAGAACATATACAGCTCAACTTTCACTTGAACAGAATAAAACCAGAACTTCCCCCAATGTGTCCCTTGTGTGACTATGCATATGAGACTGTGGATCATCACCTGTTCCACTGTACAGCCCTAAATGACATCAGAGCTACACTTCTCCCTCCGAGACGTAACATTGACAACACACTCTACGGAACATTACAGCAACTGCAGCAAACCTGCACTTATCACAGCATGGCATTGGACAGAAGGGCGAGAGCCCAGCTATTGCTGGATCGATAACAACAACATAAGTTAGACTGATAGTGAAAGCAAAATTATTTGTCAAAAATGTTCTATAAAGAAAAAGGGAACAAGTGTTACAATGGTTGAGATATTGGCATTGTATTTTTCTGTTTATTTAGCCGTCTTTAGTGTTGATTGATCAGCGCAAAAATAATTTTCTAGTTTTATAAGTTCTCAATATCAGATAGTGCTTTGAGAGAACTTTTCATATTGTATTGTTGTTGCCTATTTATTTTGTCTGTGTAGAAAAGGCTTGTTGTTTCTAAATTACCTGAACACATTTTTTAGGGTTTTGTGATGTAAACTGGCCCTCCTTCTTCAATTGAATACAATACGTTTGTTTCATTTTTTTCACCTTAATCTTTGTAGAAATTTGTGTTACCTTTTTCGAGTGAAAAAAAAACAAGCCGTCACATGGGTTTTTCTTCTTTTTTAAAAAATTCTTATTTTCTTTTTAAAGAAATGTTTTGACTCTCCTGTTTCTTAGTTTAACCATGGCAGTACCACGCAAATAGCCTGATTTGACAGGCTGGCATTCCAATGAAGCAGGAAAAAATTAATCCTGATTGGCATTTGTTTCTTGTCCTTTCCAGACCCACTTGTACAGATCAGCATTGACAACTCCAGAGGCATCCTCTACGCTAGGACACAGAAGGGAACCATCCAGGTCTTGTTCTCTTTCTGCATGGCTATTGGTTACCCGTAATACCTTTGACTGTTCAGAATCAGTTATAAATTCTCTTAACCATTTTTGTCTGAATGATTGCTCATTCAACATCTATTGGAGTCTTTTAAGTAATGAGTGCCAAAGTAAGCTGTTGTTGAGTATTGAATGCATGTTTAGTTCAAGTATGTTAAGCATTAATGTTATTAAACATTTTCAGTTTTATTTTACTGTATATCTAGAACGCCCATGCTCAATACCTGTTGTGTAATATTTTCTGTGCTATACAATTGTTTTTAACTTTCTAAAGTTAAAATTTTTATTGTCATTTATAACAGTTGTTTTAAATGGAAAATATATTTACACCGAATTTTAATATTTTAGCATTTTAAAGTCTAATAGTTAACCAATCGTGCAGTGAACTTTTGCGAAAGTAAACAACTTGTGTTTCGCGCGCTCATATGACCTTACGAGCGTTGTAAAACCCTATACTACCACTACTAACTTTCTAAAGACAAACCGGCTGCTGTCGTGTAGTTATTTGGTGCTTTGGTGTTGCATGCAAGATACCCGAGGTGGATTCCTGAGTGGAGATAAATTTTTATTGAGTATCTCAATCTTTTTGCTGTGATGTTGCTTCCCTCTCAGCTCCGGTTAGCCCTGATAGTTTTGAATACCATTGTGCAGGTAAAAAGAACAAATTGAGAGCAAAAACATTCGGAAATTGACTTATATTATCCTTTTTTGAACCCCAGATCATTCAGAACAACAAGAGCGTCTAAAAAGGTTATTCGAATGAGCATAACTACTCGTAATGTCTTATCACAGCTTATAAGAGGCTGTTATTCATGTGTTCGTAACACTTCATAAATAGAAAGCTATAAAAGATAGAGCGTTATTTTCATCTTCGATGAACACACTACCTCGGGATTCGCGGGGAAAAGAAGTTTTCAGGCCCGCTCGCTGTACGCCAACAGTACACACTGAGTGACCCCGGCGGCCCGCCCGGAATGTCCAAAGTGATAGGTTGCTGATAAGATTCGCATCTCGGCGCAAGAAGCAGGACAAGAGTTAAAAAGAAAAACAAAGATCTCATACAATGAGTTCCCATTCATACATCCTTTTGTCTTTTGTCTTGGTTACTGACCTTTGTGAAAACATGGACACCCATTTTCAGTACTTGATTGTCCCTTGTGAATTATTTTTTATGTACTAATCAGGTCTGTTACAAAGTAAAGAGACTGTTTTAAGTCAATTGTAGGTAGGTCCCTCTAATTTGTATAAGATTCTTCTTCTCCCAGCACTCATATTTTTGCCTGAGTCCTGTGTACATGGTTCATGAGTGGTGACCCTTGTATGAGTGTTTGATAATAAGGAAGAAAGAAAAACAGCCACTCAAAACCTCACAGTATTTCATTGTAAAATGCAATCTTTCACAGGTGTTTGACCTGGGTGAAGACAGCAAAGGGATGGGAAGAATAGCATCCCAGTCACAGGCCAGCATCATGAGCGTTGCTGGGAACGTTGCCAGGTAGGTCTTAAGTTCTTATGCAAGTCAGAAAATTGGATGGTTGGCTGGTGCTCTGGTGTGATTTGCTCCTTATTTGTAACAAACGTCTATCGCCCTTATCTGTATTCCTTTTTTGTGTTTGTTACTCTCTTGAAACAACTCTAATCTTTGGCACTTAAATGACCTAACTATTGGAAGTGCTGTTAAATGCTTACTAAAACAGAAAACTAAAAAAAACATCGATTGTCCTTATCTTTTCTCCTCCTTTATATGGGGGGGGGGGGGGGGGGGGGGGGGTTCTGCAGCATTTGTATGATTTACTAAACTTATGTTGCAAATGTTGTAAAATATTTACTAAAGCTTAAACCTAACTTGTCAGAAAAGGAATCATGAACTCTTATTAGTCTATAAGTCTGCTAAAGAAAGGAATCATGTAATTTTTCTTTCAGAATTGAGGGACCAAACCTTTACTCCCTCCATAAGATTTTGTTGGGACTAGTATCTGTCAATGACTGATTCGGGGGATCTCATTTTTGTTTTGGTTTTACCATTGTCTCCTTTGAATATAATATATTACATCTGTCTTTTTTTGGTGGGTGGTACATTTGACCACGGTCACAAGTCATTTCTGTTGCCAGTGTTTGATTCCTACCCACAACTGACTGAACAAGTTAATGCAAAACAAAGAACAAAGGACCAAAAGCAAGGCAAAGTAATAGGATTTGAAATATGTATATTATTTCCATGATTTGGAACCAAACAGTACTGTGTCTGACCTCCTGGGTTTGATGGTGTATTGGGTGATGGTTGTTCTGTGAGTTGTTTCAGCTGGGCACTGTGTTATGGTAGACATTGGTGATAGTTTGGATGTCCCTTGCCCTGGAACGGCCCTGAGTTCTGTAGTAGGAAATGTTAAACTCAGCCCAAGACCTGGTTTTATATTTTTGATGTGGCTCATGTTTAGCTCAGAATAAAATTTCTCTATTTTGAGTTACATGGTCGCTTTTAAGGACAAACAGGTAAACAAGATTTTGAAGGATTCCCGAATTCTTGACGTACAGCAAAAGTGGGAATTGCCCTACCTATAGGAGCAGTTTGGTTTCATTGGTGTGTATATTTGTTTGGTTAAAGAGACTCTTCTTGTCTTTTAAAGAAACTGTATAAGGGTCCAAAAACTTTTACCTTCGATTTTCTCAAAACAGCTTTTTTTGGGATAGCCCGTTTGTGCTTAAAAGCGACTATTTATGTTTATGATTTGGATCTGGGTTGTCATTCTGTTTCCAGAAACATTGAGAAGTCTCACTTCAAGTCGATTGTGTACATAGCAGCTGTGGCAGAGTCTGAATCAGAGGCAGTCAACTTGGTGGCAGTGACAGAGTCAGGTATGTCTTTTGTTGAATGAGTTTAACAAAATATTGTATGAAAGTAGCTCTTTGAGAAGACATGCTCATACTGGGTTTCATTCCAAGATCTCGTTTTTTAAAGTTGGACAAATCAAGGAAATGAGCTTGGAAAAGGTTAAGCTGAAAAACTTACTGTTGAGAGGTAAAATTGAAATGGTCCCCTAGTTGCTTTGATGTTCAGATACTTTCACATGTTGTAATTGTTTAATTTTTCTGGTTTGAACTGCATCAACTTTGCATCCATTATGAGTAACCTAGTTGAAGAAAATTACATGAAATGACAGTGATGAAGATATGGATATTTTTTAATATTTTGTTTTTAATCTGTCATCTTTCACCACTGTTGGATGTAGTCTTTTCTTTTTCCATCACTTGCTAATTTGGTCTTGTTTGATTCTACTTTTGATCAGAAGAGTGCTGATTCGTTTAAAAATCACCAATTTCGTTTCGATTTGTGCAAATTCTTTTCCAATAGGTTTATGAAGCAAAATTGTGAAGTGCTAGACGAAAACTTCAAATGCATAAAAAATATTTGATGTCATTTCCCCAGGTGTACGGCTGTACTTTACCACTGCTCCCTTCAAGCAGTCCTCTCGCCGACCTAGTACCCTGTCTCTGGTCCACGTGCGGCTACCACCAGGATTCTCCGCCACTTCCACTCCCCAGCCCGCTAATGTTCACACAGCTTTCCACAGTAAAGGTGAGCTGCAGACACCAATGATTTTGTTTTCTCCTCTCATATTTGGCATAATGTTCTTTTTGCAAAAAAAGCTAGCTGCTTTAGTGGCACAATTTGTATGTACAAGATACGACACTCTGTAGGTGGTTAAAGAATGCGGATTCTCACAATCTGAAAAGGCTGTCTTTTGTGTCTGTTATCAAAGGTATATGTTTCATGCTCTGTCAAATTGTCAATTTTTTTAAAGACATGGAGCAAAATGTTTGTGGGAAAGAAAACATTAATTTTGACAAGAACACAGGCCAAGTTGCAAGAAAGACCAGGATTCTCTTTCAGCTGCAGATGAATTCTTCCCACAACAAATAATGATGAGTGACTAAAAGTTCAAGCCTTTGTTAATTTTGTTTGTTTGCTTTGTTGTCACAGACCAACAGTTTTGTACATTGTGTTCGAGGCGACAACAGATGTGATAACAAATAATGCCATTAATTCTTCACCAGGCACACTGCTCCTTGTGGCCAGCCAAGCCAAGGACAATGACTTGTTGTGGACCATCAGCTCAGACTCTTTTCCTTTTCACAAGCAGCTCATGGAAGCTCATGTAAGTGTTACGATCAGGTCAGAGGCTTAGGAATAACGTTTATCAATTGAATAACTGGAAGTGCAGTCGAAATTGTCAAAGACGGCCATCCATTGCACAGGAGAAAAGTAGCTCTGTCTTATACAAGTGGACGTTTTACACAGTCTCAGTATAATATTAAAAAATACGCGAGGGGAGAAACGGGAGGTGGTAGTTTGTACAGGTGATTGTGTTATACAGGTAGTGGTTACAGCAGGTTCGACTGTCTTAGTTTTGTTTTATATTTATGTGTTGAAATATGACATCAAATACTTTATTTCTCCTTCATTATGAGATACCTGACATAGGTACCGCCGTCTGTGGTGTAGTGATTTGGTGCTTTGTCGTCGCATTCAGAAAACCTGAATTGGATGTTGTATCCCTCTCACCCAGGTTGGCCCTGACAGGCAGCGTCAAAGCCCGCATCCTAAATGATCCAAATAGTATTTACGCCCCCATTTACAACCTCTCTCAGCTCCCCTAAGACCTGTCTCCTCTTCCTTTCCTACTGTCCCCTTTCTTTAGTTCCCCACTCTTCCATGCAATGTGATGGTAATCAGTTTTTGAATTTAATTTTATATCCACACGAATTTCAGACGGATGTCTACCTTTGCATTTGGGGTACAATTCTGGGGGTAGTGGTGAATGCTTTTCTGTGGTCTGCTTTTCTGCTTCTTTTTTCTGTGTTTTTATTATACTGATTTGTTCTTGGTGAAATGTGAATGTTATTATACTGTCATTCTGATAACTGCAACTCTACTTCATGTGTAGACCATAATTCTTGATGCACCTCATTTTGATGGCACTGCTGAATACAGATTTTGTTCTTGTTTTTTTCCCAGACAACCCTGCCTGTTGGAGGCAAGACTTGGGCCATTGACGAGGTTACGTTTCGGTCGCAGCCACAGAGACAGCTGACGGTTGGCGGGAAGCGGTCGCCCATCGAGCCGCCCAGCGTGGTCACCCAGCATGCACTCCCCCCTCGTCGCTTTGTCATCCTCAGCGCTCAGGGTGTTCACATCCTCCAGAAGCTGAGGCCTGTGGAACAGCTAAAAATGCTGATGATCGAGTGTGGAGGCCCAGATGCTGAGCAAGTGAAGGCTTTCTTTAGACTGCACAAGGTGAAGAGAATAGTCCAGCATTTCTCCCCTCTTTCTTAGCCTAGAAGAGTCTTGTTATTAACAAATTAGAAAAATAGTTTAGTTACTAATACAACAGATAAAAGTTGTTTGAACTACAGAAAAAGATGTATGTCACGATGCGGTGGAATCAGGTAGTTGTCAATTTTTAGGCATGTGGAGTTGTTGGTATCATCTTAAAACTTGTTAATTTGTCTTACTTTCAATAAAAATAATACCCATCCTTCTTGAATAGAAGTCGAGATATTTGCTATGGAAGGAGGTGAGGATCGTGTGGTTTCAGAGGTAAAAATGTACCTTTGTAGATGCAGGCTGTCCCAGTTGTCTCAGGACTGTCTCAGTTTAGCTGTTGAAAATTTGAGAGGGTATTATAGCCACCACCACTCCACTGTTACTGTATAATCTGATGTTATAATGTTTGAAGTCCTTGATTATGCTTTGAAAAAGTTGGGTTGCCTGCATACGCCATTATGTTTTTGTCGCAACTTTTCACCTATTGGGCAAGATGAATACATACTGTGATGTATTGTTTTATATGTTTCCCATCCTTTTGTGTCATTTTGTGTTCAGAACTGAGCATGCTATTAAAACTTGTCTAATGGTGTTGCTTCTCCAGTGTAATGTACCCTTGCTGTCAGTTTATGAGTGTGGTCACCTTTTAATAATGGTTTATGAGTATGTATATTATTGTCCATAGTTCAAATTGTCGTTACTCTTGTCATGGGTCGGTGCTATAGTGTCATTCAATTTTTCAAATCATTCTTGTCTCCAGATTGACCAAGCTTGTGCCACATGTCTAGTTTTAGCGTGTTCTAGATCAACAGCTGACCAAGAGGTAAGGAACTCTTTATTTTCAATGTGTAAAGAAAAAAGTGTCAAGTGATATGTTAAATCTTTGAGACTTTGGTATTAAGAGAGTGAAGAATGGCATGCTGTCACAGCATAGTATAGACAAGATAACTTTTTTAAAAGACAAGTATCAAGTAACGTAATGTTTATTGCCTCTGTGTTAACTATAACTGTTACAAGGTCTTTTTCTTTTTTTCTTTTTATTAAATAGTCTTCGAAAAGTTAACTTCTTAAGTAAAAACCGCAAGAAAAAAACATTAGGCTAAGTTCAGTAATTATATGGGTTGAAATTGATTTGATTTGACTATTGAGCCTATCTTGTTATTGTTTTTTTTTTTGGGGGGGGGGGGTTTATACAGTCAAAATTGTCTAAGATAGTTAGCCATTGTAGGGGAGAAAAGTGATTGTCTTAGAAAGGTGGACATTTTTCATAGTGTCATTATATTGTAAATAATACGCAATAGAAAGTGGCTGTTTCATCAGGTAATTGTCATATACAGGTGGCCATCAGAGCAGGATTGACTGTACTCACTGTTGCTATATATTTGTTCTTCATCAACCTTTCTACAGGTGTGTGATTGGGCAAGAATGGCATTTTTCATGTATGGAGGAGAGGCCCAGTACAATTTCTCAGGGATTCGACCCCCAGGTTTACACAACACATCTTTTGGTGCAGGTACGTACTGCTTTTTGTCATGTTTTTCCCCTCAAGTCAATCTTGTCATAGTGGTAAAAAGTCAAAAGGCTCAAGGGATAACACATTCAATATGACAACTGTTCAAATTTGAGAAGTCCACAGATGGACATCTTCAGTAGTTGAGCATAATTTTGTGGGTTTTAAAATGCTGAGAAAAGTGGAAATTGTGTAGTCTTACCTTTTCTTTCAGTACTAGGATCTGCTGCTAAGGATTTTTGTTGTAAGGGCTGTAAATCTTTTTTTCCCCTCTTTCTTTGTCAATAAAATGCAATATTAGTTTACTCTAGTCAGATTGTACTTGTCCATTTATTTCGAAGAGCACTGGGGAAAAATGGCATTAGTCATTTTGTTTTTGTGTGCCTGTTTTGATCTCTTGTGTGACGTGTTTTATTTTTTCCACTTATACTTTTAAAAAAATCAGTAACAGCTTTACTCTTTCTATCCGGGCTACGAGTGTATTCATAACATGGACCGGTCCGGGCTACGAGTATACTCGAAACAGCTATACGGTCTCGTCAAAGAAGCTAGTTCTGTTTGTAATTCCCAAAATACGCAAATACGACAATGTTTGAATATTTAAATTTTCTAATGAACAGCAGTTTCTTTATTTTTGATGTGTGTAGAAGCTTGAATGATGTCTCGAAAACGCACATTCACGACTGACGGAGTACTTTTAAAAATTGGGCTGGGTTGTGAGGGGGAATGTTACTAATTTGATGAAAGTGACCCTGAAACAAGTACGTAAATTCTGTTGTGGATGTTAAGAAACAGGACTTAGACTCATCTAATAGCGATTCAGATCATGGTGAAGGGGTCAGTACTGGAATCCTTGCTGTATCGATGGGTAGGGCTAGGTCTAGATCTATAAAATCCAATGGGACGTCGTGAGCGCGGCAATCAGAGTCACGTTGGAGGGTGGAATACACCTAAAAATCTACATTGTGCATTTGGTGTAATTCATAACTACATACATTTACAAAAACTACATTTAATTTCTAACATAACTGCCAAACTTCCGTAAAACCTAAGAGTAAATGTAAGAAATATAGCACTTTGAAATATATGCACTGACTTCCAACTCATACGGCGCGGCGGCCCCATGACGGGTACAGAGTCCGTGGGGGTACGGCTAGGATAAACAGAGTTAAGTCACTTATTACAGCAGTTGTACATGAACAGAATGACGGGCCCATATGAACATGTAATGTAAAAGAAAGTTAATAGTCCTCAATATTTTTTGCTATAACTAATGCCAATATTCTCCTGAGATCTTCAAGTCTTTTTACCGCTTGACGTCTGTTCCCCAGGACCCGGTGGTCTGTCCAGCACTGTCATGTACAGTCCAGGCTCAATGGGCACCTCCCTCATGCCAGGCTCCCCAGTCCACAGTAAGTTTTCACCCCCTCTCTTCTGTTGTTTTTGTGCTTGAACACTGCAGCAGTGAGTTCTGCTCTTCCTATTTCTTCCTAGTATTTCTGTTACTGTCCACCAATCTATTGTACTATCTCTCCTTCTTTTATTTGTATGATATTGTCTTGTAACAACTCTCATCTTCAGCGCTTATATGACCTAATTATGTTACTAGTGCTGTAAAATTTTCATAACTAAAACTGTCCTGGAATAAATAAAATAAATAATGTTCTTTGTGAATTATTGCCAGTCTTGCTGACTTGTCATGTTGCTGTTGTTGTTTTCAAGTCCCTTTAGCTGTGAGCATTTCGCTCTTGGCAGCGCAATGCCTCCCTCAATAAACCACATGTCCTAAGTCGTAGAGGCATTTCATTGGTTTGGGGGTTGTAAAGGCTTGTATGCATCCCTGTAGGATCTCAGGCAGATGATAGTCTTGTCCTGACACTGGCTTGTGCCCAAACATCTTGCCACAAGAGAACAAAGCTGCAATGTTCACTGTCTTGTTTTCCATGGACCTTCAGAGGGATTTCTTAGATAATAGACAATTATAGGGGGTGTAGGCACACTGTAGGTCTGAGAGATGAGAGCCACAAAGTGCAACCATTTACCAGTGATCGTCTTAGCAGTCCAGTAAGGGGTCCTATTGAGCAAGGGGTAATGGGTTCCTTCCACAGCGAGTCGTCTACATCATCAAGCGTAGTTTGCGTTTGCCCAATCCTCGCCACCTGCTATCTCCTGGCTATCTGCTGTTAACATTTCTGTTCACGGAGTAGAATAACCCAAGGGATGGCCAAATCTACTAAGCCGGGATCGTCACGTCATGGATCAGCGAGCATTTGCAGGGATATCTGTAGGGACGTCATGTGTTTCCAGGCAGCCCATTTGTTACTGCCTTCTGTGTCTGCGGAGACATCTCACGATGAGTCATCTGGCAGTCTGTGGGTACCATGCCCCATCTGTAGAGCTCCCACAAGAGGGAGGGAAGAAGATGTAGACAGTGAGTTCCTGAATGAACAGGTCGGCCTGCTGTGACGCCAGACCTACCATAATGGTGGATGTGTACCGACCCTTCTACGGGCCGAAGGTTCATTGCTCACATCGCACCTCGCAGGGCTATGGTACTTCCTAGCCACAGTGCAGGGGTCCCCAGGCTGCTCGACGGGGATGGGAAGTTGAGTTAGTTACGGCTGGCTTGCCAGAGAGCGTCTGGGGTTTCACCCTCAAGCAGGCTTGCCAACCTTCCTGAATTTTTCACGAAATTCCAGAATTGCCATCGTCGCGCAATGTCTCCCCCCCACCCCCACCGCCCCCTAAAAAAATTATTATTTTTTCTTTAAAAAGGCATTGAAATGCTGAGGACGAAGGAATATTTGAATATGTGTAGTAGCTGTACTGTTACATTCTCATCTCTCTCTCTCTCTCTCTGTTTCTCCACTGGTTTGTTTGAGCTGTTTTTGTGGTATGGGTGGGTTTTTTTAGTAGCCTATCACAGAAGTGGGTGTCTGTGGCGCTCAGGAGCAATCAAAATTCCTGAATTCTGTGTCTCAAAAGTTGGCAAGCCTGCCCTCAAGCCTTACAGCTCCTGACTTGTCATAGACTTCAGCCTTTTACGTTTCCGCAGAACCCAGGATGAGGGGATACAATGTCCGAGCGGATGAGATAATAAAAACCTCCCTGCATGGAAATCGAATCAACATTTTCTGTGTGCTATGCGAAATGCGTATTTGCTAGATCATAGACACCAGTGTTCCACAGTATATTTTCTTATATTGTTGGTGGAGTACAGGAACCATGTAATACTCAAAATTTCCCATACTTGATGGAGGTAGACATTTTCTGGCATGCAGTCCACAATTTGTCGACTTTTCTTTTTGCCCAGAATTCAGTTAAAATTAGAAATGAACTAAATTTCGGTGATCTTTCACAATACCTCGATTGAAATTGTCCCTCTCTACTCTCTACTATATATGCTACTGTCTGTGATGAAAATCGAACATTTGAAGTTTATTACCAATGCAGGAACAATGATGTATGGAGTATGTCAGCTATTCTGTTGTCACACATGGCTTGGCTTGACTAGAGAAGCAGGAGTGAAGCTACTGACCTCCGTAATTTATATTGACAATAGCTCGTTCATCAATGTCTGACCATGAATACTTTTCCAGTGAAATGGAAGAATTTGAAGAATTTATAGATTTTAAGATGACTTGTGGCAGATGAAGACCAATTATGGCAGAGAAAAGTTTGCCACATTTTGAATATTTAAAAACTCCACTTCCACTGCGGATGTGGGCTTCTCTCTTCGTGTCAGCATAATATATATTTAGCTTTTATATTTAATGCTTTGACGGGTGCTTGATACATTGATGGGTTCTCGATACATTTAACTGAAAACTTTTGTCATCTCTATGTTTAGATGCCCCGCCCCTCCACATGTCAACTCCAGCACCAGGCATGCTGGCTCAGATGCCTCAGACCATGGGCCAGGGTTCGAGCCCCGGCCAGGATGTCATGTACTCCGGCAAGCACAACGGCATCTACATTTGCCTGAGCCGAATCCTTCGACCGTTCTGGGACTTCCCGGTCTGCACAGAGTTTGTGTGCGCCACTAAGCAGGGCACTGTTACTTACGTGAGTTTTGAGCACTCTTGAAACTGAATTTAGAAGTGAACCAAAGATGGGAAAAAATTAGTTTATGGAGGTTTTAAGGAATTTTAAAAAAAGATGACATGTATAGCGGTCACCAATATAACAGCTCAAACTGAGATCAAAGCTGGGCGTTTGCTCCTTTTTTTACGCGTAAAGATTAAAGTGTCTTCGTCAAGGACTCGCCCTACAGACCACCCACCTTTGTGCTCCTTATGTCTATGCCCTATTTGTAGCATGTAAATGTGTAAAAAATCTACATGAGACCCCTTCCCTAATTCTTAAAAAAAGTTAAAAGTGTCTTTCATGCATGACATTACAATTATCCAAATGTAGTCCCACCTTGAGTGGAGACCCCAGAGATGTGTGTAGTAAGTCAAGTAGGTTTCGAATGGAGGGCTCAAACAAATTCACGGCAATGACTTTTTTGCCATCCCCCCTTCAGCTGACCAGCACATTCAACACAGAGGAGTTGTGCGTAGCTCTGAAGCTGGTCAGGGACCTCTCTGACTTTGTGGACTTCAACTCCAAGTTTGATCTGGATTCACAGGCAGACACGTAAGTTTTGCAAGCAGTTGTTGTAGACAGAACTTTTTTTCCTTTGGCTGTTTTGCTGTGCTGTACAGATGGTTGTGTGCCCCTGTTTGTGAGGATGGCTTGCCTGTGTTAGTGCTTGATACAGCTGCTTAATTCTCAGGTAAAGCTCACGTCCTGATGTGAATACTGAGAACAGCTCCTACGTGAAAAGTTTTATTACTTTGTAAGTGAATTTAGTGTTTTCTTTCCTTTCTTTCTTTCTTTCCTCCTTCCTTCCTCCCTTCCATTTAGGCCAAGTACCCCCTTGGGGCAGTGCCACTGACCGAAGTGTCTTTAGGCCATTCTCAAAGGGGGGACATTTCTCGTTCTAGTGCACAGTAGAATTGTAAATGGGCTGATCTAACAATGTCATGCTCATAACTGTGCCTGAACTAGAACAGGGAACTGCTGCTTTTTCTTTCCTAATCATTACTATTGTCATTTCCCTCTACTCCTTTTGTATGTTTGTCACACTCTTGTGACCCGCTATTTCCGGAGTGCCTTGATAGTCGAAGCAGACTTTCTGCTGCTGAAGCTAGAGAGGTGAGCAGAGTAAGTCTGATTCTCTGTAAGAACTTCTCTGTTGACATCCCCCCATTAGCGCTCATATGACCGTATGCAGTTGCAAGCGCCGTAAAACCTCTACTAAAACTAAACTTAGGCTAAGTGACAGACTGTCAAAGTGACTGACAGATCGATGCCCTTGGTGGTGAGAGACATGAGACTTATGCTTGTTTCTCCGGTTGTAGTTGTCACTGCTTGTAGATACTGGCCAGTCTGTGTTCCAAAGTTCTTGTGGTAATAATTTGACACATGCTTTTATGTGATATTAATTTTACATGTGCTTTTATAGATATTTATTGTACATATGCTTTTTTAAGATGTTAATTGTACATGTATTTTTATATGATATTAATTCAGCATGTCCTATTTTGCCATTGTAGTATGAATATGGGACGAGGTGGGCGGTTTGACGGAGGGATGGACGAACACACAAGGAAGTGTCTCCAGGCAGAGGTACAGCGGATGGAGAAGATCTCGCTGCAACACGTTCAGGAGCTGCTGCATCGCGTGGAGGAAGTGCTGGGCCTCTGGAGGGTGCTCATTGACCACCAGTTCCACACACTGGCCGCCACCATGACACAGGTATGCTTGCTCGTCAACCGGCCCAAAGTGGTGTGGTATTCGAGAATTTGGCGTTTTGAAATCTTGGATTTTAGGTATTCGAAAATTTGGCGTTTTGAAATCTTGGATTTTAGGTATTCGAGAATTTGGCGTTTTGAAATCTTGGATTTTAGGTATTCAAGAATTTGGCATTTTGAAATCTTGGATTTTAGGTATTCAAGAATTTGGCGTTTTGAAATCTTGGATTTTAGGTATTCGAGAATTTGGCGTTTTGAAATCTTGGATTTTAGGTATTCAAGAATTTGGCGTTTTGAAATCTTGGATTTTAGGTATTCAAGAATTTGGATATTGGGTATTGAAGAATTTGGATCTTGGAAATCTTGGGATTTTGATCTTTACCCTGGACTATTATTCTGATGATATTAAGAAAATGAATATGCCAACACAGGTGTGCTTTCTTATTTAACTGTTCAAATTGGTCTGGTTTTCAAGAATCTGACTTTTACAAATCTTGGATTTTGATCTTTACCCTTTACTTCTATTCTGATATTAAGAAATTGAATATGTCAACTCATATTTCTGATTTTGATTTGTTGTTACTAGTTCCCGTTGTTGTGTTGGTGAAATTACTTTTTGGGATTTATTTTTTTACAGGAATTACAGAATCAGCTGAGAGCTATGACACTCAAGACTCTTGTGATTGGAGGAAAAGAGGTTAGTTTCTGGCCAGGCTTAAATCATGTCATCATAACTGTCATAACATCTGTCCTACTGGTCTAAATAACTCCGAGAAAGATAAGTAACTGAAGAATTTTCAGGTTTTTTTCTAGCCCAAAACCCAAACAAGTTCCTAGCAGTGGGCTAAAGTTTACACCTTTATGATTTTTAGTTGGCCAATACAGAATCTCAAGTGGGGAGAAATGGAATGAGTTTCTACAGTCTTATCTCCACCGACAGATGTTTGCCTGTTCATACTTACCAGTGAAAACATAGGTGAACAGGAAATAAATATTTTAAAATGATTCCTTTCCCCCCAGATGTGCAATACCTTGGTGAACTGTTTAATAAGTCGCTATCTGGATGACAACGCTACTGTGGATGCTATCAGTGCCAAACTGAGAGAGGTGTGCCCCAACCTGTACAGTACTGATGATGCCACTTGCTCAAAGGTAACACTGCAGCCCTCATTTCGTAGTCCATGTAAAGCGCACCTGTCTATATCTGTAATAAACTTCACAGATATTATTGAAGAGTCAACCGGAAAAAACATAGTCACAAAATGGAAATCGTAAAGATATTAATTTTGTAAGCTTGTAGACTCATAACTACATTTCTGTTTGACTGTTGGTTTATTTAGTATAATTAGCGCCCCTCTTTGTTTTTTGTTTTGTTTGTATGATCTTTTTCTTAGATGAGATGAGAACATGAACTTGGATGCCAATAGGGAAATTTTTTTGTCAGGACAGTTCAGTAAGTGATGAATTCAGAAGACACATCAGCAACATTTTTCTTCTGTTTGTTTGTTACTATATCCTATTTATTGTCAGTGCTACCGTAAGCGGACAAAACGCCTTTGTTCACGTTGGCGCAAAAGTTTTTTATCTGCTTAATAAAATCAAAAGCCAGATCAGTTAACCTATTTGTGTGAAAAAAATCAAAGTGAAATTCAAATTTCAACAGAATGCTATTTTAAAAATGGTTGCACCGACAAATGATTGTTTTTAACTTTTAAAAAAAAATCCATGACTTTTCAGTCCAACGAGTTGCTGCAGGCTGCGAAGGTGAACCAGAACATGTTGGAGAAACAGCACCAGCTCCAGGAAGCCCTGAGTCGGCTGAAGGCCGTGAACCAGCCCCTGAACCTGTCGGTCATCTGCTCCCAGCTGGCCAGCGTCCACTTTTACCTGGGCATTGTGGAGCTGGGCTTGAACGAGGCCCGTAAGGTGGACCCTCAGCAGCTGGCCATCCACTTCTACCAGAACGGAGAACCCCAGGAGGACATCCAGGGCATGCAGGGATACCTGGCCAGGTATGCTTTTGTCTCTCTTTATTTGTGGCTTTTTGCTCCTTTTCCTCTTTTACCAAATGTCACACGTGACGTTTTGTTGCTGATGCATGGCACAGGGGAAAAACAATTCTATAAGGACTTTGGAAAGCTATACTCCAAATGGTACGTGACCTAGAGGACGGACGTTGGATTACACTTTAATATGTTTACATTATTCTGGTTTCAGTATTTTTCAGCGAAATAATAATAGTTTGTGGGCTCTCATGGTCTAGAGGTTAAGGTGGTTTGCCTCTCGTTCAATAGGTCCCGGGTTCGAATCTGGAGTAGTGATGGAAAAAACCCCCGGGACTGCAGGCCCAGTTCGGCAGATGCGTGATTTCCAGTCTTTTGTGTTCGACCTATCTATGTTATATTGAATGTGTCACTGACTGAAGTGTCTTTAGGCCATTCCCAAAGGGGGGACATTTCTCGTTCTAATGCACAGTAGAATTGTAAATGGGCTGATCCAACAATGTTATGCTCATAACTGTGCCTGAACTACAACAGGGAGCTGCTGCTTTTTCATTTCTAATCCTTACTATCGTCGTTTTACTCTACTTCTTTTGTATGTTTGTCACACTCTTGTGACCCGCTATTTTTGGGGTGCCTTGATAGTCGAAGTAGACTTTGTGCTGTTGAAGCTAGAGATGTGAGCAGAGTAAGCCTGATTCCCTGTAAGGGTTTCTCTGTTGGCATCCACCCCTTGGCGCTCATATATGACCTTATGCCGTTGCGAACGCCGTAAAACCTCTGCTAAAATAAACAAACAAGGAGAATCAGGCGCTTGTCAATTTATCACTTTGCCTTGATTTTGATGATGACATCTTGCCTTGTATGAATTTTGGTACAACCTTAAAGTTTATCACTTTGCCTTGATTTTGATGGTACTATCCTGGTCTTGTATGTAGAATGGAGTGCTACAAGTGCATCACAGACACACTGAGCTACCTGTGGTCAGCCAGCGTGAGCCACCCCCAGGCCCCAAGCGTCCCCTCCCAGCCCGGACCCCCGGCCACAGCAGACAGCAGGCTCATGGACCCACAGCAGGCAGAAGTTTACGTAAGGCAGTCTGTGTGTATGTCTTGTCTGTACGGCATGCATGCCTGGAATTTCTGTGTATTATCCAGCCAGTCTATATTAACGGGTTTACAAATGGTTGAGATTGTTTTATCCATATAAAAGAGATTAGTTGGTAAGGAAGTTAAGTATATGAGATTATTGTATTTATTAAAGAGATTAGTTGGTAAAGAAGTTAGGTATATGAGATTATTTTATTTATAAAAGTGATTAAATTTGTATTAAAGTTCAATTTTTTAAAAAGGTATTAGTTTGTAGTTAAGTATGCAAAATTGTTTTGTCTAAAATGGATTCAAGTTTGTTATAAAGTTTAGTCTAAGGGATTGTTTTATTTTTAAAAGATATTTAAGATTAGCTTGCTTAGCAATATGACGTCTTATACCTCAACCTTCCGTCTATTCTTGCACGACACAGGTTGTTAGAAGGACAAAGGCTCAAAGGCTGTATGATAACACCAACAATAGATTGAGACTTGAAGTCTTGATAAGTGTTGTGTTCATTTAGAAAGCTTCTTGTCATGGCAGATGGTGCTAGAATTGCATTCTTTTATTACTGCTTCTGTTTTACAGAAAGAGGAAGTGTTCCAGGCAGCTCTTAGATGTGAGGACCCCCTTTTTCACGCAGCCCTGTACGACTGGCTTTTTGCCACCAACCATGCAGAGAAATTGCTGGAGGTAAGGTTGTTGTTTAGGGAGTTGACACAGACATTTGAATGTACCAGCACTGAAGTTCGCTTTTCTGACCCTTTTCGCGACTTTCTCCGCCATGCTGCACAGTTTAGAAACTCTCATGTATTGTTGGAAACCAAATGTCTGAAAGCACACAGTGACAGCGGAGCGGGTTTGCCGAGTAATCTATAAATATATCACCTTGCACGTTGCATTTAGCTATACATTTCTGTTTAGCACGATGTGCATACAAAATCCGGTTCTGGTTTGCACGCAGTTAGGGCCTGTATAGTTAACTGCGTTTAAGCTCTAAGCGCACTTAAGCTAACCGATTCTGACGTGCATACAGGCCCAGATTGTTACGCACACTTAATTTATTCCAATTGAAGTTTTTTGGGGTTTTTTTCAAGTAAAGGCAATGGCCTTTGAAGGCTTTTCACCTAATCATAATATAATATCTGTTCACTATCCCCCAGGGCTGTAGTGTCTTTAGGCCATTCCCAAAGAGGGGATATTTCTCGTTCAAGCACAGTAGAATTGTAAATGGGCTGATTCATGTCATGCTCATAACTGTGCCTGATCTACAACAGGGAACTGCTGCTTTATCTTTCTTAATCCTTACTATTGTCATTTGCCTCTACTTCTTTTGTATGGTTGTCACTCTCTTGTGACTTGCTATTTCCGCGGTGCCTTGATAGTCGAAGCAGACCTTGTGCTGTTGAAGCTAGAGAGGTGAGCAGAATAAGTCTGATTCCCTGTAAAGACCTCTGTTGACACCCACCCCTTGGCGCTCATATGACCTTATGCAGTTGCGAGCGCTGTAAAACCCTCTACTATATTTAAAAAAAACTATATAAAAAAATATATCTGTTCACTAAGGTATTTAGAGTGATTTTGGTATATCTATTTTGGTTGGTGCTATTTTTTTTCCTTTCCCTCTTGTTTCTGTGTGTCTTGTCTTGTTTTTTCACAGCACTCCAAATGGACATTATTGTGTTGGATCTCTTCTCTAATCTCAAGTTAAAAACTAAATTCAATGTGCGCAGTTGGCGGGTGCTCTTGTGTGGTTTGCTCCTTCTTTGCTATCAAACATCTATCATCTTACTCTCCTCCTTTTTTTCTGTGTATGTTACTTTCTTGTAAAACCTCTCATTTTCGGCACATATATGATGTAATTGTGATGCAAGTGCCGGAAAAAACTGACTTAAACTGAAACTAAATTCAATGTCGTATTTATTATTGTGACTGCCAGACTACGTTTAATTTTTATTTCTCCATGCACCCAATGTTTCAAAATAGATCATGCTTACTTTTTCAGGTGAATACTTCGTATGTAGAGATCATGCTTACTTTTTCAGGTGAATACTCTGTATGTAGAGATCATGCTTACTTTTTCAGGTGAATACTCCGTATGTAGAGATCATGCTTACTTTTTCAGGTGAATACTCCGTATGTAGAGATCATGCTTACTTTTTCAGGTGAATACTCTGTATGGAGAGATCATGCTTACTTTTTCAGGTGAATACTCCGTATGTAGAGATCATCCTTACTTTTTCAGGTGAATACTCCGTATGTAGAGCAGTACTTGCGTCGGAAAGTGAACCTCCAGACTGACAACACCAGTGCCCTGGACATGCTGTGGAAACATTACGAAAAGACAGAAAATTTCCCTGCAGCGACTCGTATCTTGGCTCAGCTGGCTGAAAGGCAGGGGTAAGGAGTTGATGTTGGCCTGTTAAAATGATTTCCTTTGCTGTAATAGTAGATTGGGGGGGGGAAGGGGGGGGGGGAGGCTCAGAGAGATTTTGGGAAGTGTCAAGTGCATGTCATGTTTTTCTGGACCTTTGTTGATGGATGTAGGCTTCAGTTTACTGTTCTCTCGTAGAGGAATAAACTTTAGGGGAAAAAAATGTCACAGTGTTGAGAGCAATATTGAGTGTCTAAGGATTGACCAATGACCTACATTGTGTCAATGGAGATATTAAATGCTTACTATGAAAAGTGGTTGTTACATCTGCAAGCTGAAGATTTCCACACTCCTGGCCATTTTCTTGTCTGAAATGTTCTTTTTGCCTGTTTTTTCTATGCTGGTGATTAGAGGGCGCCACTGGCAGGTCCTTTTTTTTTCTTTCCCTCTGTTATTTGTCAGTCTATCTTGGTTTTTGGGTGGGTTTTTTTTTTTTTTGCAGCACTTTAAATGGCCATTATTGTTTGTGTGTACTTTTCTTTACTCAAACCCATAGCTAAACTCAATATTGGTTTTTTTTTAATGTTCATTTTCTTCCCACAGGTCTAACATCAACCTAACCCAGAGGTTGGAGTATCTGTCCCGAGCTGTGATCTGCGCCAAAAGCTCCACCTCCAGGCTGGGCACCTCGGCCTCCGGCGAGTTCCTGCATGAGCTGGAGGAAAAGATGGAAGTATGATCTCGTTGCGATTCGGTCACTTTTGGTTTAATATAAATTCAAGTACAATATGTGTATTCTTTCTTTATGATAATAGATCGTCCGTTAATGTCTGACGATGACCAATACATCCGCAGAGGAGAAACATTTCTCCGGCGAAATAGAAGAATTTGAAAAATCAAAGGATATGATGGCTAGTGGCTTCTGCTGTGGCTGATGAGACTAATTCTGGCAGAGAAAAGTTTGCTTCTTTCTTAGAATGTAATGATGCACCTGTAAAAATGTGGACTGTAAACAACTAGCCCCTGCAGTCGCAAATGTGCCAATTATTCTACCTTTTCTTTTCGTTTTTCTATTATTTTTATTTGAAAAAAATGTTTTTTTCTTCTCCCAAATCCAATGTCTTTTTATGAGCATGTTCCCATTGAGGGGACAAATTTATTCTTTCCTTGGTAAGGTTGCATGAATTCCCATGCAAGTATGGGATTTATTTTTTATTTTAAATTTTTGTTTGCTACGTAGGTTTCTCGTCTCTCCTCATAAATTTTGTGTTATGTGTTGAATGTATTGCAATATAGCTATTTATGTTGTTTTTTTCCTCTTAAAGGTTGCTCGCCTGCAGATGCAAGTGTACAAGTGTCTGTCAAATATGAGGAACTCTCATGATGTGGAGGCTGCAAAGAACCGTCTGGATTCAGAACTATTGGATATTACCTCTGTGAGTCTTAAAGTAACACCCCACATATAAATGACAGGATACGCTTTAATTTTCTTTAAAAACTCTCTTGAGTCTCAATTTTTGGGTGCCGGATGGCTCTATGAAGTTACAGTTGTGGTGTTGAAGTATTTCTTAGCAGGTCGGGAGAGGCATCAGTGACAGAATTGTTGTGGTGGTTATGACAGAATTGTACTGGTGGTTTGACATCCCAGGGTCAGCTGGTAGTATTTGTCGAGCAGGCACTTCTAAAGGTTCATGAGAAAATTCCCAGGAGTCATGCCAGCATGATTCAAAGCTACCTGCTTTGTGCAGCTGATGATAGGATGAGCCTTTACATATACTTGGAAGGAGATTGTCTTTGTGCCGTTGTCCATTCAAATTATCCAAATCTTAAATGCTCTGACAGGGTCGGGTTCAGCATGTAGCGGAGTAACTCAGATTATTGTTTGGAACAATGAAACCCTAAAGCATACAAACAATTTATATGATGGAATTTGAGAATTAAATTACAGTTGATGTTGTCAACATAGCCACCCACTGTCAAGGAATAAAATTGGTTGTTTTAGACAAGGTGGACATCTTGTACAGTGTTATTAAATATTTTTCAAAACGCAAGTCAGGAAGTCGTTGTTTGTCCTGGTGATTGTTTTGTACAGGTGGCTGTTAGAGAAGGTTTGACTGCATTTGATTTACGATTGTATCTACGTGCTTCTTGGTTTCTGAATTCAGAACAACTTTTTACTGTAATCTCTTTTTGTTCCCTCTCCAGCTGTATGAAGATTTTGCTGACCGGTTTGACCTTCATGAAGTGAAGCTGGCCATTGTGCATTGCGCTGGGCTCTATGACGCAGCTCTCATTGAGAACTTGTGGCAGAATATTATTTGCAAAGGTGTGGAAAACTGTCACTTTCAGGGCATGTTTTGTTTTAAAGGATCATGGTTGTATCTGTTGTAGGATTGGATCATTTTGTTTTTTACGACTGTAAGTTTTAGCACTTGTTCAATGCATTCTCATTGATTTATAGCTGGGGGTTTTTCTTCAGTTTTTTTTCTTCTATCTTGTACTGCTCATTTCTTTTCAAAGCCAACTTTGAGACGTACTCTTTCTTAGCAAAATATTTTTCCATTTTTACTCCTTCACAGACGAATGCTGACACTTACAGCTTTCTTTGGTTTATGAAAATATGCTTTTTGATATATATGCTCCGATTCTTATCGAGAGGCAAAAAGGTAGCTTTCTGTGGGCATAAACTGATAATATAGGTAGCATTCGACTCGTGTAGCGCAAATTCCCACTCAGCAGCAAGCTCTAAATGCTTTACAATCTATTTTCTCAGCAGGCCTGATAGCATTCTGAAACAATCTCAACTTTCTGGGAAGCATACAGTGCAAGCTGCCATTTATAGGCACTAAGACAGTAGCATACTGTACACTGACTATAAGGAAGAACTCTGATGTGATACACTTGTTAAAGTAAAGGGATGTGTGCTAATCCTGAATCCATGAATTCAATTCTTTGTCTGTTTTTCCCCCAGAGATTGGCAACACAGCACAGATGCCCCAGGGTGACCGGATCACCAGTGTCAGCAACAGACTGTGTGCCATAGCCAAGTTGTACATCAACGCGGAAAGATATTTCCCTGTTGGTGAGTCACACGATAAGGCAATGACGTCTCTTTAGATTTAGACGCTCTCTCATGGAATTGTGGTTGTTATTGTGTCTTTCATTTTCTTTTTGTTTCGAAGGGAAGAACTTCCATAACTTTTATTTTTGTTTCAAATTAGAACGGCTTTTATGACATTACCGATACTTTCCACTCACGACAGAGTCATCTGGAGTTAATCTCCTGCTTCTAGCACTAATATTAAACAATAAAGTTGACCAGTGGAATAGGAAAATACGACGTCAGCTGTTACCAGCAATATAGGATTTTACGGGTTAACCATTACTTTTCTTTATGTTTTGAAGGGAAGAAAATTGTTGGGAAAAGTGTGGATATAAGCCCAGTGGATCATCAAGTCCCGTGTGAGGTCTCAAAGATATAGCTGATGTGATTTGGGATTTTTGGGGCCTTCAGGCTGTACCTTTTGGTGTATGTGAAGTCCAAATCTTTGGCGTGTCATGAGTATTGCAGGACACCAAACACTGAATTGAAGTCTTGGAAAACGTTGAGGTTCAAAATAGTGAGCCCAGCCTTGTTTTGGGACAGTAAGAGTAGAGGTACCGTATACGTCTGAAATGAAGTCTTCGCTGTGTTTAGATTTAATAAGAGTTTTACAACACTTTCAACTCACAGTAAGATCATATAAGTGCCGAAAATTAGAGGTGTTACAAGAAGAGAGTAACAAACACAGCAAAGGAGGAGAGGTAAGGATAGTAAAAGTTTGATAGGATAAAAAGAGCAAACCACATGAGAGCACCTGTCAACCACTCGCACTCTTCATTATACATCAAGTCTTAGTGTGAAATATAGGACCTCTAGATGGACTTGACTTTGGGATAAGTATTTAGATTTTAATTTAGTGAGTAATTTTGCTCCTTCTTTCTGCTGTCTTTTAGCCACACCCCTGATCTTAAGGTGGGTAAGATCTAACAGCTAGCCTTCTTGGTAAAGTGCGAAAAAAATCTTGGAGGTCTCGTGAGTAAGTTGTGCGTATTAAGGATCCCTTGGCAGTCCAAAATTGACAAGAGTATGCACCCAGGCAAAATTCAAAATTAATTCCCACCAAACTGAAAACGTGTCTAGTGCCCTTATATGACCTTATGCAGTTGCAAGCGCCGTAAAAAATGTACCAGCGACAAATTTTTAAAAATAAATGACCATTATTGTGTTGACTTGCTTTTCTTCACTCGAATAAACAAACCTGCTCACCCAGAGGCAGCCTTTCTGCCTTTCTGTTGAGAGTGTATTTGCTAACCCATCTGTTTGTGTCCACGTCGTCCCCAGCTCTGATCCTGCGCTACATGGAGCAGAAGTCTTGTGAGCTGGGCCTGGACCACCGCTGGGTCTTCCTGCTGCTGCTGGAGGTGGGCGTGGCCCCGGCCAGGCTCCTCGAGCTCTATGACAGGCTCTACAAGTCCAAGGTAAGCTCAGGAGGCTGGTGTTGGTTTTCTTGTAAACGTTTCACACCCACATATATGCAATTAAGATCACTTAGTTGTGTGTAACGTCCGAGAATGGACAGTCATAGGTCTGTGGGACACACACTGAGGAAAGTAGAGAGCCAAGAGGAGTGGAGGAGATTGGTTGTTATCTGTCTGAGGTGACACAATGGATGATAAATCTTCTGAAGCAGAAGACTGTGGTGTGTTGGAGTTGTATTTGATTGTGCGTTATGCAGCTTTGTAAAAACAGGCCCTCACTCTTCGAGGGAGGGAGGGAACATTGCACCTGTGATAAATAAAAAAGCAGAAAAAAAGGGAAAGTATCTTTCAAGGGTCTGCTATTTATTCCTGTGCTTTGTCAGACTCTATCTCTCATAATGATCTCCCTGTCGAGCCTATTATACTTTGTTATGAGTTCCTATAATTTTCTTTCATGCTGCATTACTATTTTCAACCAAATATTGCTTGATGTCTTCTCTTAAGAACTCATCTTTGTTCGACACATTTATTCAACATGGGTATATGATTGTGTGTTTCTCTTTTACATTGCATTTGGATGAACTGACTACTGAGTAGGAGGGGTGGTCGAAAGGTGTCACTGTTAGGTCTTACCTCTGTAATCTCTCTTATATTTTTTATCTGTCTTTCTCCTCGCACAGAATGATCTTTTTCGTGTCAGTAAACATTTCTTTGCTCAAAACATAATCTAAATTACATTATATTGTGTTGCAAATGTTTACTGTAATAATAGTTTTATGTCCCACATGCACCACCAGTGTCTGTAGTAGATCTGTTTTATTTTGTCTGTCTGTTCTGCTTTATCCTAACATTGAATGACTGATATCATCTATAAGTCTATATATTATATTTGTGAAAGTTCGTCACCTTGGTCACCTAAAACCACTTAACTTTCGAATTTGACAAAATTAATGGTGGTTCAGAATCATTTAAAGGGTACACAGTTTTACTGAGGAGTCTAAAGTCACTCTAGTACTTACATGCTTCTCCTTTCTTCAGAAATATCTCAGCCTAATTAATTTTCTTCACATGCTGATGTGCTTCTCTTTACTCAACAAACATCTCAGCATAACTTTGTTTTTCTCAATAACCCCAGGACATCATCTGGCAGAACCACCACAAACCCCTGCATGTCCTCACCGTGCTGCAAGCGTTCATCGACCACCTGGCCAACAAACCAAGCTACATCCCAGCCTCGGACCGCCGGCGTCTGGTCATGACCTGCCTGGACTCTGTGGCCAGCTACCTGGTGGAGCTGCAGGCCATCAGCAGCACTGACCCCCAGGTGCGATCGCTGACCGCAAGCTTCAAGGTTACGCAAGCCAAGCTGGATAGATTGTGAGAGTGGTGTGGGAAAATGTTGGAAGATGTGTGTGTGTATCTATGGGTCTGTGTGTGAGTGTGTGTATCTGTGTGGGTGTGGTGTGTATGTATCTGTGTGTGCGTGTGTGTGTGTGATGACTAACCACCACTTCAATGCCATACGAGCTTGAGGGTATTATTGAAAGTTGTGTTGTGGGTAGTTGTGATAAGTATGAAAAGTCTGTGTGTATGTGCAGTGGGTATATATATATGTATGTGTGTGAAAGTGAATATCTGCAAATGAATATCTGTGAAATGGAAAATGCCCATTACCTGACCACCCTGGGTGTGTAAAAAAAAAAGATTGATTTTGGCAATGGTTGTAGCTTTTTATATTTCATTTTGGGTCAATATTTTGTGCAACTGGAGATGGTGAAAGGCTGAGTGGCTGGAAAGACAGATGTGGGTGTCCTGTATATATTGCTTGCTAGCTTTTGCTGTTCAGTTATTGGAAACTGCAGAGCTGTGCTGACTTTTATCATGATGTGAACAAGATTTCACTCATGGCTTTATTTTATATATATTGCTTTTGTTGTTGTTGTTGTACTTGAAGTCTGTGTGTCATCAAGGTGTGACAGACTTTGAATTTTGCAAAAGCACATGCACATGGAGAAATAGATAGATAAGGCTCTAGATTTTTCTTAATTTTTTTTTCTCTACAATGTTTTATGTTTAAGGCAGCCAGAAAGAGAAGTCTGTCTGCAGTTATTATAGTCTAATTCACTGGAGTACATTTGAGGATATGATCCCTGAATGTCCACCGTTTGATGTTTAATAATTGAAGCTGCTGCAGATGTTGGTGTAATATATTATGCTTTCTGGTGCTTTGAAGTTCCTGTCTTTTCCTGCACATACAAGGCTCCCCTGAGGATAGTGCTAGGTTGGTGGTCGCAGTCTGCAAACTTAGAAATTATTTCTTCCTTCCGGGATTGCTTGGGTTTTTATTCTTATGTCTTGAGATGCTATATTACTGAGCATCACACACCTTGTTGACTTGTAAGATAGCATTTTCATGAAAAATAAAAGGCTAGATTCTGTTGTTTTTTCTTCTTCCCATAACTGCCCAATGTTCAGCTGAAATCTATCACAATCAGAACCATACTGATAATGCTTGCAGTCAATAGCTCAGTTTAAAATTATAGGAAATATTCTACAATTCATAATTCAGAAATCCTTGGACTTAACATACTCAACAATTTTTCCTGACAATTTAGTGTAGAGCAAAGAACACCACACTGATAAAATATGTGAGGCAGCGTGGTGGAATCAGGCTCTTGTCAAAATAATCAAAATGAAGAAACTTGCATTTTTCCACTGGTTTGTGAATTTTTATTGAATTTTTGTTTTTTGGCTCAACACCTTTCATGCCCATTAAAGAACTCATTTCTGTGTGAATTTTTCTGAAAAACGTTGATTAAAGGCACACAAAATGTAAATTTTCAGTTACCACGGATTCTTAAGCTAAGGAAATAACTAATTTTTGACGGCCATTTGCTCTCTAATTTTACCTCTGAAAACAGGTGACCCCTACCTCCTTCTTTCGCAAATATCTCGACTTGCATTCAAGATAAATGGATATTTTTTTCATCCAAATAAAGACAGGTGAACAAACTTTAAGATGATACTAATAACTCTACATGCCCAAAAATTGACGAGAGCCTGATTCCGCCTCGCTGCCTCACATATATATAGGCTGTGTGACGGTTACTTTGAAGAATAAAAAATGATGCTTCATTGCCCAAAGAGCTAATGATGAATTCTTGTTTTATGCTGTTTTTGTCATCGTTCATGTAAAAAATGACTTTGTTGTTAAAAACTGGTGCATTTGATTGAATCAACTGTTGTAAATTCTGTGTATCACATGTAATTGTTTAATGGAATTAAATATTTTTTTTAAACGTCAAAAGTTGTTTGGAGCCTCTCACTTTTCTACATGTTTGTTACTTTTATCTTAGTTTTCTAAGCAAGATGTGGTTTTGTTTGTTTATTGTTTTGTTTTTTCCCCAGATGCTGGATATGTTGTTAGTGTGTGCAAATATGCTTCTCCACAAGTGTAGAAGCTGAGAAGCTTGGCTTGAATATATTTACAAGGCCAATTTTCCTACTGGTTGTCAGTTTCTCTTTCCATATAAGGGGTCACGACATGCTTATCTCTCAGTTCTCATATCTTGCTCACCCAGAACGTCGTGGATCTTTTCTACTTCAGCCTCGATCAAATGTCAGTAGCATGCACATGGGTCATTTGAATGAGTTTTCTTTTCGATATTGGACAACATGAGGGATTCAAGCTCAGCGTCAGAGAAATGCTAACATTGAATTTTACAACTTTCCCAACAGGTCTAATATGTGTTAAAGACTCTTTTAGCACCATAACTATGGTCATGTATGGGGTTATTATGGGATTTTTCAAGACTCTTCATCCACTTAATGAAGTTTAATCGGAGATGGACATTAATGTCGGAAGTCTTGCATCTTATTTTTAAAAACCGAACAATGTAAATAGGAGCGTTACATATTTAAGAACGTAATGCACATACATACATAAATGAAATTTTATTTATGTCCCAAAGAAGATCACAGGTCATGTTGTGATTTATTTCGATCCATCATACCCAGGTCAGAAATGTAAATCAGCATACAATGCATTATTTCCCAGAATGGATGTTGTCATTTGTCTTTTTAGTTAGATTTCAGACAAAGAAGACGAATTGAAATATGTGTATGAATAACAAAATTATGCTCCTTTTTTAAAAGTGTCCCACGGGGCTCTCGTGGTCTAGATGTTACGGTGTTCGCCTCTCCTCATCTTTAGGTCCCGTGTTCGAAAGCTGACACTAACAATGCCGAAAAATTTTCTTCTCTAAAAATTTTTTTTTCACCTCCTTTCTTCATATGACCTTATGTAGTTGCAAGCGCCGTAAAACACTTACCAGAAAATAAAACAAAACAAAACCACATAAAATTAAAAAAAAACAAAACAATAATCCCCCAGTGCCCCAAAACAGCGCGACTTCAACTTCAAGTGTTGTGGAATAACAGGAGTGCGCGTCCTTCAATGTGTGTTAACCTAGACGGTCAGAGATAGTATTAGAACGTATAGGGGTTAACCTTAGCGTTAACTCATCATAGTACAACACTGTCCTTTTGTTTCCTTCTGAGGCATCACTGTCACACTCCTTAATAGTATTAATAATATAACTATAATAATAATAACAATAATGTAATAATGATAATGATAATAGTAATAATATAATAATAATAATAATAATAATTAGCATTTATGCTGCGGGTTTCAGTTTTCAAAAAAAAAAAATCTCAATGCGCATTGTAATATTAATAAAGATGTCTTTTTTTTATCCTCTTCTTTCCCCTCATCCTCTTCCTCCCACTTTCTTCTTCTTCTTCTTCTTCTTTTTCTTCTTCTTCTTCTTCTTCTTCTTCTTCTCCTTCTCCTTCTCCTTCTTCTTCTTCTTCTTCTTCTTCTTCTTCTTCTTCTTCTTCTTCTTCTTCTTCTTCTTCTTCTTCTTCTTCTCCTTCTCCTTCTCCTTCTCCTTCTCCTTCTTCTTCTTCTTCTTCTTCTTCTTCTTCTTCTTCTTCTTCTTCTTCTTCTTCTTCTTCTTCTTCTTCTTCTTCTTCTTCTTCCTCCTCCTCCTCCTCCTCCTCCTCCTCCTCCTCCTCCTCCTCCTCCTTCCTCCTCCTCCTCCTCCTCCTCCTCCTCCTCCTCCTCCTCCTCCTCCTCCTCCTCCTCCTCCTCCTCCTCCTCCTCCTCCTCCTCCTCCTCCTCCTCCTCCTTCTTCTTCTTCTTCTTCGCTTTTCCTTTAGATGGTGGACGTTGCTTCTCTGACCCCTCTCCAATAAAACCATTCTAATGATTCTTTTTGCCTACGTTGTTTTGGTTCCAGTAGGTTCCTATGTCTTGATTCCGTCTTCTTTAGCCCCCCTCCCTCCTCTCTCTCTCTCTCTCTCCCCCCCCCCTCTCTCTCTCTCTCTCTCTCTCTCTCTTTTACCGTCTACCTCTGCTGCTATGAAAAAGACTGAACCTACACACTGGAAATCACAGTTATGATATAAATTGATATCAAATTTTCTTCCCCAGGAATCTTGTAACTTTTCACAACAGTTACTGCTGTGCTCTCTGTTGACGCCCCTCCCCCGAAAAAAAAAATCGACAACCCAGAGAACGTCTACAGACATCCTCCTCCCCCCCCCCTCCCTACCCCTCATGCACTCTTTATGATTACTGTCTTTCAGTTGCTGTGATTTGACCACGTTTCATGAAGTCATCGCTTTATTACATGTGTGCGAGTTTGTCATGAAAGGCCCCGTATGGAGGATGTTGTCGGGCGCCCCAGGGTGCTGTGCTATTTCCATTTCTTTTCAATATGATTATCCAAATTTATACTTGGGGAATTGTAACGATATAATTATTTACTAACGGAGAACTAGACACAACTTCTACACTAAGAACAACAATATGAACACCAGCACTGACAAGAGCAACAACAACTACAACAACAGCAGCAATAACGATAGGCCTAGCTATAAAAAGTAAAAATGGTGAAATGGTATGAGTTTAATGCCCCTATCAACACTATTAGGTTATTTAAGAGGCGGGACCTCCCAATTTAACGCCCGTCTCCGATAGGACCGAGCCAAGTGGGAAGTTCGTGTAAAGTGCCTTTCCCAAGGACACAACGTCGGACCGAGCTGAGGCTCGAACCCCCCGAACCCGCAATCTCACGATTACGAGTCCGGTAGCCTAACCACTAGGCTACCGACGCCACAATAATTTATAAAATCTAAGTATTCTAAGCAGGAAAATACATTGGAGGCCACACGCACCATGTACCATCTCCTCCGTTGTTGGTCGTGTAACGGTTAAGCGCTTCGCCATCGCACGATGAGGACCCAAGTTCGATTCCCGAATGCCGAGAATTTTTATCGAGTACATACATGTATTTTTTGTATCTCTGTCTTTCTCTCTGTTGGGATGCTGCATCCGCTCAATTTGGGATGACCTTGACAGGCATGATCGAAGTCCACCTTCTGAATGGTCTAAACTGTGTCGACGGGAGCGTAAAAGCACCTACATATGGTACATTAATTTGTGCATCTTGCGCAAGAGACGTCCGGGATTTTTAAACCTTTTTCCAAAAAGGCTATGTGTCTGATCTCACCTACTAATACGATAAAGGGATTATCGAAAAGACAGCAATAATAAGGAACCAGGCGTTGCATTAGAAAGATCCAGGAGTAAAAGGTGGAAAGAGGGGGGGG
>NW_004797722.1:94904-96993 GCF_000002075.1 Aplysia californica | reverse complement strand
ACACTTTTAAAAAAGGAGCATAATTTTGTTATTCATACACATATTTCAATTCTTATTTTTTGTCATGAAATCTAACTAAAAAGACAAATGACAACTTCCACTCTGGGGAATAATGCATTGTATGCTGATTTACATTTCTGACCTGGGTATGATGGATCGAAATAAATCACAACATGACCTGTGATCTTCTTTGGGACATAAAACAAATTTCATTTATGTAGGTGTGTGCATTACGTTCTTAAATATGTAACGCTCCTATCAACATTATTCGCTTTTCAAAAATAAGATGCAAGACCTCCTAATTTAACGTCCGTCTCCGATTAAACTTCATTAAGTGGATGAAGAGTCTTGAAAAATCCCATAATAACCCCATACATGACCATAGTTATGGTGCTAAAAGAGTCTTTAACACATATTAGACCTGTTGGGAAAGTTGTAAAAGTAAACGTTAGCATTTCTCTGACGCTGAGCTTGAATCCCTCATGTTGTCCAATATCGAAAAGAAAACTCATTCAAATGACCCATGTGCATGCTACTGACATTTGATCGAGGCTGAAGTAGAAAAGATCCACGACGTTCTGGGTGAGCAAGATATGAGAAGGGGGAGGTGGAGAAAGGAAGGGTGGAGGTCGGTGTCGTAATGAGCGGGTTCTCGTTGCTGGCGCTGAGTTGAGTGAAGGGGACATAAAGATACAAAGAACTTAACTTATAGTACAGTAGGGGTCGCCGATTCATTGTATAGAGAGCAAGAATGGACGGGACATAATGCTTTTATTTTTGTTTTGTGGGTTTATTTGTGAGTTTTTTTCGTTTGTTGTAAAAGTAAACGTTAGCCCTCCTTTCGGAACTTACGTGACCTCGTACGCACAACTCTGGGAATCCCTACTCTATGTGGGGCGTGGTTGGGTGGGAGAAAAAAAAAGGAGGGGGGGGGGAGGGTCACTTTTGAGTCGCTGTGATGTCACGCACGAAAAATGCTTATAAATCATTTTTAGAATATGGTGGGGTTGGGGGTCGAATTTTTTTCACCCAAATCGCGGTGCTTTAACTTTCGCGGAACGCCACTTAATTCTAGATAGAGTAATGTGTTTCCTTTCACCACTTAGGACTATTTATTGTGGCAAAAGAAACGAAGAACCGACATAAACACGCGGGTGGTGCTACTGCATGTATAAGGCTTACACAGACTTCTATTGAACCAATAAAATACTTCACTATTAACAGAACTTTTTACCTGCTTATATTCACAACACTTACCATAACTGCTAACGGTCAGGTAAGAAAGTTCAGTGTTGGAAAACTGAGTGCAAAACTGCAGATTCTCAAAGTTGAATAGATAGATGATACTATTGATACCGTCGTTTGTATATAGCGTACTGGTTATAGACTCTAAACATTGCTCGCAGAAAAACAATAGGCCTATGTGAGTTTTCAATTGGCAGTCCGGTAAGTTAATTACATGTAATTTTATCGAGTATTTCCGTCTTGCTGTTGCGACTGGTTGCCAGCTGCATCCTACTCAACCAGAATTAGCCCTGAGTCCTGACGTGCAGGGTTGAAGCTGCCAGACTCCTAAATGATCAACATTAATTCGAAACACGACCACAGCTGTTCATGTTGCTGGGTCATATTGGGGGGGAAATAAAGATTAAAAAAACAGGTATGAGATGCGAACTTATTTATGTAATGATTTTAAATTCTACTGGCCTTGAAATTTTGTCTGTATCCTCATGCCTTTCGTTGTGGAACGACACAGCGACAGATGATATAGCGTCTGTCTCAACAGACATAAACACACACACACACACACCCACACACACACACACACACACACACACACACACACACACAGAGAGAGAGAGAGACAGAGAGAGAGAGAGAAAGACAGACAAAGAAAGAGAGAGAGAGAGAGAGAGAGAGAGAGAGAGAGAGAGAGAGAGAGAGAGAGAGAGAGAGAGAGAGAGGGGGGGGGGGAACTCACACAAACACACAGTTACACCTACAGATTCGCACATATTCACATGCCTTTGAACGTGTTTGAACACTCACCTGCACAAACGCACGTACCAACTCTCAATATCTCTTCTAA
>NW_004797722.1:90925-94036 GCF_000002075.1 Aplysia californica | reverse complement strand
TTTTCAGAATAAGTTTAAAGCCTTTTTTCGCGCATGATGTATGGGCTAGGTAAATGTGTCCGCAACGAAAGAAAGTAAAGAATTTCCTCAAGAGTGTGCTAAATTAATTATGATTCAGTTGGATCTGACGTCTAGTCTGAAGGACAATTATATTTCTGTCTGTTTTTATTCTGTGACCCAGCACGTCTGCTGTTACCTGTCTCCAGGAGGACAAAAACCCGGAAAAGTTAAATAATATTCTCTTTATAAAAAAACAAAACAAACTTAAATGTAGGTGTTTTTATTCTCCATCAATACAATTTTTGGTTGCCTAGGAGGCAACCTTTCGACCCTACCGATCAAGGATGATAATAATCTAAACAACCCCACTAGAAACGCTCTGCTATCGTACTTCCGTTAAAAGTAAAACTGCCCCCTCCGTTCTGAACTTACAGTGTGATCCCCCCAAAAAATTTACAACTTGTTTTGTAAATGTCTTCCTCCACACTGAAGTTGTGCGTTTCAGATTTGAACATAATATTAGGAAGCCAAAAGGAATTCGACTGATATGTATTTTAGATAAGTCCTTTGGATGGTTTTGCTCTATATAGCGCATTAAAAAAACAACCTATTTTCAACCTTGTCGCCATTTTCATAGCATGGCGCACCAGTTTGTATTAGGCCTACCACTAAAAGCTGTAACAATCGCGCCATATTGCAAGTTACAGCAGTCTAACAAGTCAACAGAAGTCTGCAGATATTATTTTTCCCAAATTTCGTTTGCCTGCTTAGATCATGGTTACGTTAAGTAAAGAGCAGAGAGCTTTTTGTAGTGAACATTACCTCTCCAGAAACACACCGTCCCTGACATTTCGTAAGTTCTGCGCACGGCATGGAGAGAATGCTTATGTGCCCTCAAGACCTTTGGCGTCATGAGTAGAGAAGTTCCGTCAGTTTGGATCTATAGCGAATCAGAACTAAAAAGTTCTTTAAAAAATGACCACTTCATGTCGAACACGCACCCGCAGCCGTTTAAACGTCACCAGAGTGCAGATTTCAGTAGCCTTGTCCCATGAGACGTCTGTCCGTGGATGATATGCAGCTAGGACTTTCTTACACATCAACAGTCTGCATTCGCAAAGCAGATCTTAACCTACGACTTTACAATGTTCATCTTCGCTAGACCGAGATGACATGGATCAGAGCATGGCAATGTGTATATGATCCTTCGATTGTCTGGTAAAGAGAGATCATTTCCTCGATGCCATTTGGTTTAGTGCAAAGCCATTTTCACCCTGCGGGATATTTAAACTCCAAAAATGCTGTCTATTGGGCACCCCACTCCCTATTGTCTCAAGAGGCCACTTCTTAATGAACATGTACAATGTATGTGGCTTTAAAAACTCATGGTTTAGCAGGTCCTTGTGTTAGGGCGCCACTGAACATTTCGAACGACGCGTTAAAAATGTGTTGAGTCCAAAGGAGGGAGTGTGGAGCACTGCTTCTAGGAATTTCAGAATGAAATCATTTGTTTTTTTAAACTCTGTGAAAGAAATTAAATATTGTTTAAATGTCACAGGAATGGAAA
Organism: Aplysia californica; assembly: GCF_000002075.1. Lineage (NCBI taxonomy): Eukaryota > Metazoa > Mollusca > Gastropoda > Aplysiida > Aplysiidae > Aplysia > Aplysia californica. The sequence goes on along the minus strand of NW_004797722.1, from coordinate 92,469 downwards.
ATTAATGTCAAGGAGAAAATAAAGAAAAAAGTCAACTAATCTTTACAAGATTTTAAATCATTTGTGAACTTTGCGTTTTTGTGAGCTTTTTTCTTTTAGCCGTTTTCGTTTTCAAAACATGTTTCTTCTTCGTGGATTTTATATCAAACAAATTCCTTTTGAATGAATTATGTCTGTTCCAAATTACAGTATTCTAGAACAATGTTTGTACGAGATATTTAAAAAAAAAGTTGTAAAGTTTTTTTTTGGATCACCCTGTACTTGGCCTACGTAGTACATTCGAAGTCTCCACTTGGGTGGTTGGCAGGTGCTCTGGTGTGGTTTGCTCCTTTTATCCTATTAAATATCTGTCGCCCTTATCTCTCCTTCTTTTTGTTTTTGTTACTCTCTTGTAACACCTCTAATCTTCGGCACTTAAATGACCTCATTGTGTTGCAAGTGCCGGAAACTAAAACTCTTACTAAAACTAAGCTAAGAGGTCTCCAGTCACAGTCGGGCCACACGTTGGTCCTCGTGACCTCATTCGTGAAAGTCGCTACTAACTTATTCAAAGAAGTGGGAACCGAAATCTATATTTCCCTAGGTTCTTTTATCAGCATCGTCCCGATGCTCCCGTTCCGCTGGCAGAAAGAGATTGATCAACCTTCGAACTGTTTATTCCTCAACACTCAACATATTATTATTCCTCTGTCTTCTGGAAGTGTCATCCCTGACTCAGAGGTTGCCGTGTTACATGTCCCTCCATCCCTGACTCAGAGGTTGCCGTGTTACATGTCCCTCCATCCCTGACTCAGAGGTTGCCGTGTTACATGTCCCTCCATCATTCACTCCCGGGGGCTGCCGTTGCACATTTTGCTACACGCAGGTCAGTCAGTGCATGTTTTAATGTTGTCCACCCATGTAACTCTTTGTGTACTCCTGGCTCTCCTGTCCCACACTCTTTCTTCAATCACCTCTTTCACCTCAACCTCTGTGAATAAATAATGTACCGTACATACGAAACAGATAGAGAGCACTGTCTAACGAAAAAGAAAACCCCCATCGCCCCCTGGAGGACTTTAGGGGAGGGGGTCCACAGCTGTGTATTGTTTTATAAAGAATCCAATGTAGATTTCTACCTTAGATCTTAACTTTAAAAAGAATCCCAATACTTCCTGTCCGTTCTGTACCCGAGAGCTAGTGGCTTTTATTGATACCATTGTCCGCCTATACTGGTGAAACGAAAAGCAGAAAGTGAACTCTTTTTTAGACAGGGGCTCATTAACAATTTCGCTGGTCAGTTTTCATGTCTTGAGATAATTTTGATTAAATTTACCTAGCCCCCTTTTTTATGAGAATATTTCATTTTTAGGAAGAGTTTACATGTTAATTTTGGTTAATAACCCCCCACCCCTTTCCCCAATCTTTCTCTCCTTTTCCAGTTTTGTTCCTACTGTTTCTTTTTGTTGGCTTGTTTGCCTGTCTCTAGATCCGTCTTTATCTCTAATTTCTCTCTCTCTCTCTCTCTCTCTCTCTCTCTCTCTCTCTCTCTCTCTCTCTCTCTG
>NW_004797722.1:87973-90561 GCF_000002075.1 Aplysia californica | reverse complement strand
GAGAGAGAGAGAGAGAGAGAGAGAGAGAGAGAGAGAGAGAGAGAGAAGGCGCCGCGCGACACGACCTGGTCTTGTCTGACTGAGTTATCCCCCGGCGGCCGCTGTCTCCGCGCTTGGGTGGACGGACTCTCTCGCTCTCTCCCTCCTGACGTCACAAATACACACCGGGGACTGTTCCCCTCACCCCCTCTCTCTCTCTCTCTCCTCCCTCCCCAGTCGTCCCCCGCCCGACCAAGCCTCGCTTCTTCTGTCAGTCACTCCCCCCCTCCTACTTCTCCTCCCCTAGCAAAGGCGGGGTAACCTGTTGGATTCTTCTATTCTATCTCCTTGTTCCAGTCTTGCGATCATGGATTTTGATCGTGCTGTTTGGGAGTGCTAACTGGTTTTGTAGCTTAGTGCGTGTGTGCGTGTGTGTGTGTATGTGTTTTGAAGATTTTTCGAGGGTGAATTTCGTTTTGCGGATGTTTCCTGATTTGTGTACATTCATTTCCTTTATGAAGTGACTCCAAAAGTCAAAGTGTTCGTGGTGCAATGAGTTTTACAACAAATAGAAATCGAAGATTTTGTCTTTAAAGTCAAAGCTGTCCTATAATTTTTTAAAAAGAATAGCGCCTTGTTACCTTACCTTGTAGGATTGACTGTTCGTGGGAAGTGTTCGATTGGATTATCTCTTTAAATGGATTATCAGAATATTCTCGCTGCGTCTACCTTTGAGATGGAAGGTTAATCTTCGCGGTTGTTCTTCATCAGGATTGTTTCTGAGTTTATGTCTTCCAACGTCATGGCTCAGGAAAAAGAAGGTAAGGACATACAGGCCGAGAGTTCGGTAACTGTTTTAGCTGATATGATACAGTACATGTATAAAGAATCATGAGGATGGTTGTTCGAGCCGCTTTTGAAATGAGAAGATCAATAGGAAATAATTGTGTCTTAGAGTCGGTTGTAGGCTTCCTGCTTTTAGAGGTCTGTTTGGAAGTTTATGTCTTTACTTTAGTGACACACGCGAAACTGGCCCACAGTTGTTTTGTTTACTTTTTTTTCATGTCCTGCCCAAATCTTATACGGGTTTGATCTTTTCTCAATGGACCACACTGAATCGTCGCTCACAGTTACAGTGGGAATTAAAGGTGTGGACAAATGCAATACAAACACACGAACAAAAACAAATAAACATACACACAGTCAACTGGCACTCACCCACATAATTTGACACTCTCTCAGTCTCACAACACACATAATATAACAATACACGAACACACAAAGAACGAAACACACATGCAATCACACCCATATATATATGCCACGTTCGGTCATGGAATTTCGACCTTACCTCCTGCAGAGCCTCACTTCTTGTCGTATTATGACCTCTCTCTGATCTCTTTTTATACATCTCTCTCTTTGTCTCTCTCAGTCTGTGATCTCCCTCCCCCCTTCTCTCTCTCTGTCTGTCTGTCTGTCTGTCTGTCTGTCTGTCTGTCTGTCTGTGTCTCTGTCTCTGTCTCTGTCTCTCTCTCTCTCTCTCTCTCTCTCTCTCTCTCTCTCTCTCTCTCCCCCCCCTCTCTCTTTCTGTTTTTATTTCACACCAATCACAATGTCTGTCAGTCTCTCAGAAACGTATACCCTGACCAAACCTTTGAAATCGCAAGAAAGAAAGATAGAAAGGAAGGAAAGAAAAGGGAAGAAAGAAAGAAAGGAAGGAAGGAAGGAAGAAAGAAAGAAAGAAAGAAGAAGAAGATAACCCAAAACAAATAAGCTTTTACATACTTCAGACTTGAAGATAATATTGATCCGTGTCTCAATAGGCCCCTTTTCTCCCAAGACCCCTTGGCTGGCAACAATATGGCTTCTTCTAGAGCAACAGTCTGTCTTCTCGCAACAGTCTGTCTTCTGACAACAGTTTGCTAATTAAATGTCACACGATCTCTGCCCGGTGTGTGTTCATAAAACCTTTCGATGCAAATCTACGTCTTGATTTACTCTTTCTTGTTTGCGTTCGGCTCCTTTCCAAGGTTCTCTCATTGTCTCGCTCGTGTATGTTTCAAGGACCCAAATAGTTTTTCAGGCCCTATTGACACGAGTCGAAGAGTGGCATACTTGATGAATTTTTCGGGAATATTGGTTAATTCAATGCAGATCTACTGGGTTCTTAGCTCAATGTTGGTGTATTTACCTTTTGGTGTGCCCTGCAGCACATTTATACTGCATTATATATAGATTCAACACTGCTTCATCATTTTAGTTTATTAATGAGGACGTAGGGGCCTTCAGTTTAACGTCCATCTCCGATAGGACTGAACAAAGTGGATTAAGAGCCTTTCAGACTTCCCAAAGAGTCCAGGTTCAATAACAACCATGACAATATCGGGATTCGAGAGAGTGTTGTCTGCACCGTTTGAGCTGAGTTAACGATGATTCCCATCGCTGTACTAAAAGCATCAGTGTTCCTATCACAATGCAGTACGGTATAGATATTTTGAAGAGGGTAATGAATGTTATTTGATATATGGATGCAAACGAAAACGGAGCAGATGAGCGGGACTTTAAGAGAGAGAGAGAGATGGAGAGAGAGAGAGAGAGAGAGAGAGAGA
>NW_004797722.1:84072-85332 GCF_000002075.1 Aplysia californica | reverse complement strand
TTATTATTGTTATATTATCACTACTACTACGACGACGACAACAACAACAACCATAATAACAACAGTAATTGAAGAAGACCAATGCCAACCAAAAAACAACAACAACAGCAACAACAACAACAACAACAACAACAGCAACAACAGCAACAGTAAAAACAACGGCATGCTGCCAGCCACCTCGCCCACAACAAACCACCTTCTATCTCTCTCCGTGGTCACGTGACCAGAAACAACACACTTACTTCTCTCTCTCCCCCTCAGAGGCACCCAGGCGTGGCGATCCCTTCACACCAGCCCACCCTCACTGTCGCTGTCTGGTTGACCTCTCTTTCCTAGATTACAACATCGACTTCAAATTGTTACATCATCCGACGTTTAAGTTTCTTCTTAAGTTAAATTCTAGGCCAAATGTACTGAGATCTATCCAAGTTGGTGGTACGTGTATCTCCTTTCTGGTCACTTCTACGTATTTTCTTCCCTTTGGTGTACATTGTCTGCACATTTCCTAAACCGTTTGTATTATAACCACAGGGCTTGATTTGACTATCTATTAACTTTACTTTACTTTACTTTACTTTTTTCTGCCGCTTATCCACTTTTGGGAGTCACGGGAAGAAAAAGACTATCTGTTAACGACCTACTGAAGTCATTGGATTTATGATAAGTAATCCCTTAAACTCTTTCGATTTTTTTAAAACCCAGGATTTCAGAAACGACGAAACCCTCCAGAAAATATCATCAGTCGGAAGATGTACTTGCTGTACATAATGATGATAATGGGATCCCTCAAACCACCGTTTATAGATTGCCTTTAGAACACTATACATTAAATATGTTATAGTAACCATCATCAATGTTGTAGTGGTTAAGCGTTTCGTCGCCACTCGCAGAAGATCTGAGTCCCATTCCAGAGGGGAGAGGATTTTTTTTTCGAGTTCCTCCGTCTTTCCAGCCTGGGTTCCCCCAAACTGGCAGGGTCGAAGCCCGCCTCCTTAATGATTTGTGTCGATAGTGGTGAAATAAAACATCTTCATTAAAAACCAAATCTTAGTTGTGGGTAGCCTGAGATGTTTCAAGGCGCCGTAGAGATTTCATCCTCGCTTTCTTATAATTATTGACAGGCGATTTTCGTTAACGATGGCTCGATCAGGTGTACACACGTGTGCCGGTGACTTGAGTAAGCGGAGGGGAGATGTCAGAACAGCTACTCAGGAGAGAGAGAGAGAGAGAGAGAGAGAGAGAGAGAGAGAGAGAGAGATA
>NW_004797722.1:82026-83508 GCF_000002075.1 Aplysia californica | reverse complement strand
CGTGTGTGTGTGTGTGTGTGTGTGTGTGTGTGTGTGTGTGTGTGTGTGTGTGTGTGTGTGTGTGTAAAAACTGAGGGAGAGAGTTGGAAAGGGGTGGGAGTGGGGGTTGTGGGAAGAAAAGATAAATGAGACGGGGAAAGACTGTTGGACAGGCTAGTTTCAGAAGAAAGATAGATTGCAATATAAAGATAGGTAGAGACAGACAGCTTTTATTTGCTCTGGAAGCACATTGTGCAGATAACCGACGCCAGCTTAAGTCTTTGTTGGCTTCTCTCTGAGAGCCTTTTTTTCGCTGAATGATTTGAGTTTTTTCGAGGGAAAGATTAACGGTAGGGTGGAGATGGGTACGCTTTATCTTAAGTTTTATTTAAAACTAGGCTGGAAAGCAAGAAACAAAACAAGATACAGCGAACCGAGCGAATAAGCGCTTATAGTGGCATGCATTATTGTAAACAAAAGTATACAACTGTGGGTAAAAACAAACTTTGCCCCTACTCCCTTTCTGAAAATAAATTAAAAGCGTCTTTAGCGAATAACGTCATGGGCTACCCACACGTAGCCCCTCGGAGAGTGGATACCCCAGTCAGTTCCGGTAAGATGGCTAACGTTTTCTTTTTATCAAGCTGGCTTCATGTTTTTGTGACTCTTTTGTAATAACCCCTCTAATCTTCGGCACTTACATGACCTTTTTTGTGTTGCAAATGCCATTATACTCTAACTAAAACTAAAACTGGTTCAAAAATTTCCGAGATGGACTTCAAACTTTAAGGCACCACCTGTCTTAGCCGTACGGTATCAGTCCTTAGTGTCTTAGTGTCCATCTGTGTCTTCGAAGGAACGCGACCAACGACGAACAACTTAGTTTGAGAGATCAGAAGCACGTCGACACAATAGGCTAACGGCTACACAGTACAGGGGGAAAGCTCAGTCAGAGAAACAGAAATAACAGAAAGAAATACAATGTGACTTTTTCTTCAGGTGTCAGGTCTGGAGCTGACAGTGACGACCATGACACCCCATTCCTTCCTGTTGTTTGTCTTCCTGATCAGCTCGATTTTTCTTTTTTGTTTTTCTTTGCAAAGCTGTTCAGGCCATCTTGGTATACGTGTTATATTGTTCTTTGTCTCCCTCTGCTCTTCTTTCCCTCTGTCTTCCCACACACGAGCAGTTCCTCTTGTCCATTTGATCTATTTATGTTGTCAAAGAATATCAATTGTTTTTTTCTGATGGTTCTGATTATTGATCTTTCACAACCTGTTGTAGGACTAATCAATTCAATCCCCCCCGTGGGTGGTTGGCGGTGCTCTGGTGTGGTTTGCTCCTTCTTTCCTATCAAACATCTGTCGTCTGTATCTCCCCATCTCCTTTTTTGTGTTTGTTACTCACTTGTAACACCTCTCATCTTCGGCACTTATATGACCTTATTGTGTTGCAAGTGCCGTAAAACACATACTAAAACTAAACAAAACAACCCTCCCCGCC
>NW_004797722.1:78673-81579 GCF_000002075.1 Aplysia californica | reverse complement strand
CAGAGAGAGAGAGAGAGAGGGAGGGAAGGAGAGAGAGTGTGCGTGTGTTTGTGTTTATGTGTATGTGTGTGTGTGTGTGTGTGTGTGTGTGTGTGTGAGAGTGCGTGTGTGTGTGTGTGTTTTGTTCGGTATATAAATCAGTTTAGAAGAAGAGCGTTTGATACTACAATAGGGCACCTGTCTAGAAGGATATACTGCTTGAAGAAATAGTAAAAAAATTGTTACCACGCTGTTGTACCAACAAGAGAGAGAGAGAGAGAGCGAGAGAGAGAGAGAGAGAGAGAGAGAGAGAGAGAGTCAAATTTAGTAACAGTAAATTTCGATCCCCATTCTTAAAAGAAGTGAAAATATGCGTTCTTTCACGCACGACTTCACGGTGACCCAAATAAATTTTGCTCTAGGGAGAGTGGAGGCCTTGTGCGCACTAGATCAGTTCAGTTTCAAAAGGGGGATTTTTTAATCGGTTTTTTTTCTCTGGGCGCGGGGCGGGTACTTGTACTTCAAATTCCTAGGAAGGATTCTCAATTTGTTTTGTTTTTCTCTTAATATAAAAACCAGGTTGTAAATACTGGAGTACTGGGCACACCCTTCTTTCCATCTCTGTTACATGCTCTGCCGACACGCTAATGCTTTAATCTAGTGGACAATGGGGGACAAAAGAGAGGAATTTTGTCTGTATTAGCACATCTTTAGCACATGTCTACAGTTTCCCCAACACCGGAGCACAGTGTTGCAGCTGCGCATTGCAGGATGTAGATGCATCTAGCGTCTAGTAGCCGGAGGGGCTGTACATGTAGCTCTTTCGCTACCTTAGATTCTCAAAGTTCTATCTGACATTTTTGGCCGCTTTGAGTTACCAAGACCACAAAGTCAGAAAGAGTGGCGTCGATAGCCTAGGGGTTAGGCTACCGGACTCGTAATCGTGAGATTAGCGGGTTCGGATGTTCAAGCCTCAGCTCGGTCCGACGTTGTGTCCTTGGGAAAGGCATTTTACACCAATTTCCCACTTGGCTCGGTTCTTTCGGAGATGGACGTTAAACTCGGACGTCTTGCCTCTTAAATAACCTAACAGTGTTGATAGGTGGGTTAAACCCATACCATTTTACCATTTCTTTTTCAGGTCAGAAACCAGATGTTCTGTCTGCTCTATCAAAATCGTAAGATTATTCAGAGTCGGTCTCAAGATATATTCAAAGAATTATATTCGAAAAAAAAAGCTTGGCATGTTGTGAAACTCAAATATTTTTACGTCAAAATATGTCCTAACCCTGGGTACTGAGCAGACAGAATTTTGTTATTCTGGGGTAGTGCTTTGTCTCGATAGCTCGGAGTGCAACTCTTCAGTCTCCAGTTGGGGAAGTGCCACTCATACGTCACAGCCTCTCTGGGGTAGAAATGTCTCAATTTTTCCTAACATATATCATGTTCTTTGTCCGCCTTTCTTTCGTACTGGTTCGGCCCCGCGAAAGAATAGATACTGGGACTCCACAGGGTAAGTGGAAAAATAGCTGTATAGGGTTGCCCTCAACACTATTAAAACGTTATTTGAGAAGCAGGGCCACCGAATAGGTCTATAACGCTCATCTTCGGTAGAACAGAGTAAAAATGTGTTGATAGCCTTAAAAATGTTCATAGATCGACCCCAATCCAAGACCGCCCACCTTCTTTGTGGTCCAGCTTGATTCTAACTAAGCTAATGGAGTGCCCCTTCACAGAGTGGGTGTGCCTCCGAAATGATTTTCTACTAACTAGTAGGGCGGTTAACTGATCCCCCCCCCAACCAATCCCCTTGTAAACATACGGAATACAAGTAATGGAAAGGGAAGCTGACCGCCAACATCGTTCATGGATCATACAACTGAAAAACTTAAGCGCGTTATGAAGAGAGTCATGAGCCGAATGAAAGTAGAATTGTTTGAGTCAACATGAGAGTTCTCCACTGATCTAGATGACAGGCCAGTTTCATAATAGTACTGTTAGTTTTGTATAGGAATACCTCCTAGTTTGACCCGTGTTATTGATGTGCATGCGCGTGAACATCCTTTAGTATGGCATGGTTTTTGTACGGCTTCATTTTGGCCGATTTTTTGGACTCTGGCATTACGACTTTCGGTAATAATTTTACCCCTGTAACCATTTTCATACTACACAAATATGAACGTTTTGGTTGTCGTGTCCCTTTGAAACCACTTTCAGTATAGGAGTTTGAGCCTCACGTGCGACACTAAACTGCACTTACAAGTTTCCCCCTAGTTAGAAGATTATGGTGAGTACTACTTAAGTGTCTGATATCAAAAGGGTAATAATGTACGCTACAGCGTAACAAACTGATTTGCTGAGCGTAACCTTTATTGCCATGAAAATGTTTGTAGTGATGCATAATGGGCACTTGTCAGGTTGTGAACTGCTCAGGTCCGCGATACCCATCATTAAAGAACTGGGATTTACAGTCCTATACATTTCGTTGATTTGATTACATAATGTTACCTGCGTTGAAGTTAGAGGTGCATGGCTAGACACGTACAGAGGGTGGTACCTTTCAGCGGTCTCGATGACGTTCCCCCAATCTTCTGCTTTCACGGTGAACCAGGGCATAACAGGAGAAAAACCAGGGTACTTTATAATCGAATTTTATCTCCACCCTGCGGAGAGAAAAACGAAACATCTGGAAGCTCAAGGAATATTCACCACCCAACAGAACATAAAATCTCATGAGCTACACACACAGCACGATGGTGTTGTTGTAATTGTTTTTACACCCCGCCCCCGCCCAATCGACGCAAATTAGACAATATATAACGAAATGGCTTCTTCGACTCTGGCTTTCAGAGGTATCCATGGTTTGATAGGAGACATATCAGAAGAAAGACAGAGATATGCCAAAGGGACGGAAGAACCCCCCCCCC
>NW_004797722.1:75074-76767 GCF_000002075.1 Aplysia californica | reverse complement strand
TGCTGCTGCTGCTGCTGCTGCTGCTGTTGTTATTGTTGTTGTGGTCGCTAAAATTCTGCATTGGTGTTTTTTTTTCTGGAATAGTGTTGTTTATGAGGACTGCTCCATCTAGTTTGATCCTGTGGTAGATTCAGGGGTTAATAAGCCCTATTTCTTTCCCTTTGGTTTTTTTTTCTATTTGTCTCTATTGTTCATTGTTTTCAGGACAATGTAACCTTTATTGTATTGATATAAAATTAGTATGCCTCCCTCTGCTCCAACAAACAAATAAAACAAACTAGGAAACGACCTCCAGTCATCACACGGCAGAAGGACCAAGTTAAGGCAAACCTTGTAAACATAATCCTAAACACCGGCGTATGTGATGTAGTGGTTAGATTAGATGCTTGGCCGTCGCACGCACGTCACCCGAGTTCGGTTCCCGAGGGGGAAGAATACTTCTTCTATCGGATATCTCAGTCTTTCTGCTGTTATGTTGTATCTCTCTCAGTCTGGGTTGGCCCTGGCAGACAAGGTCGAAAACCCGCCTCTTAGATGATGTAGAGTGTGTCGATAGGAGCTTAAAACACCTACATTTTAAAACAAAACTAAGCCAAAATTTTAAACTGAATATAAACATCATGAAACATTCTTAGTAGTTTCGTTTTGAAAAGAGAACAAAAAGCTTTAGGGCGAGTAATCAACCCCACTACCAACAACAACACAAGATTGTCACTGAATTTAACAACAAAATAAAATTTTTAAAAAGCAACGGGGCGTCCTACGTAGGACATTGTTTTTCCCTCAGCGCTCTCAATTAGCATATTGCACAACAGCACCCCCCGCAAAGCTTTTCTGTTGAGTGGATATTTGCTTTCACTCTCTTCAAACGCTCAACGCATTTCTTCAAGCTTTCAAGTAGTATTCTATGCCTCGAAGGACTTACATGAATTGCGATCGTTGAATTTAGCCGTCCATTTGGAGCTTGCTTGACCTGTAGCATGCGAATACGGAGTCTCAATACTCTTAGTCACGGCCACATGTGGGTCGCTTTTAGTTTTGAAAGGTGCTCTGGTGTGGTTTGCTCATTCTTTCCTATCAAACGGAATCTATTCTTCGGCACCTATATTATGAACTTATTGTGTTGCGAGTGCCGTAAAACTCTTACTAAAAGGGCGGTTTGGGGAGGGAGGGAGGGAGGGAAGGAGGGAGGGAGGGGGGTTAGAAATGTTCTTTTATTACCGTTGTTTTGTTGCCCCCTTATGTCTTGCGCTTCTGTGTTGTGTTAGAAGCTGTGAGGTACTACTGTTTTCTAAACTACACATTGTTGTGAAAGACGTTGCTGATCGTGCACAGTGCACACCCTTGGTATCATGCTTGGCTGCGATCAAGGAATTTCCCTTGGCGGGTTTGAACTCTTAACCGTGTGGTGTTATGGAACTTGGTTTGTTTTTGAATCGTTTTCATGTCTGGTGTTCGTCCTGTTGGGGGTGAACATTAATTTGTTTCGGATTTCCTCCCCGTTTCTTAAATAGCTGGAACAACAATTTGAATTAGAAAAGCGTTTTCTCATTCAGTTTTTTTCCCATTTTCTCTCTTGTTTGTGTAGTAGTTATCTTTATTTGGTTGGGTTTTTTTTGTTGCTTTTGTAGTTACTCATATGAAACATCTGGAAGCTCAAGGAATATTCACCACCCAACAGAACATAAAATCT
>NW_004797722.1:69518-72160 GCF_000002075.1 Aplysia californica | reverse complement strand
AGAGTGGGCGTTTGTGCAGGTGATTGTCTTATACAGGTGGTCGTTAGAGCAGGATCAACTGTACATGAAAGTACATGGTACGTACATTTTTTAGACTCTTTTTGAAGGCAAAGCAGGGCACTGGCTATATTAAGGTTGACACGTACTGTTTTAGATACATAGGCAGTGGACTGTTGTGTATCGTTTTTAGTCATCGGGGGGTGTTTGGTGTACGCTTTGTAAAGGTAAACTTGAACTCTCCATTGACTTACTTGACATACATGTACTTACCACACTCATCCGGAGTTGCAAATCTCATTGGGCTCACTTTTGGGTCGCCATGATTACATGGACTAATTATTACTATTTACGCTGTTCACTCACTTAAAAAAGGGATGGGGGTCAAAATGTATTTGACTGTGTTTTGTATAGCATTCCGTTGTCGGGTAGTGTTTGTTGAGTTCCTTGCTACTGTCTGAAGCTTTCTACTTTTTGAGAATGTGACAGAACTGAGGGTTGAATTTCATCTCCTAAATGATCGAAATCGTGTCGATATTGGTGTAGAAGTAATAATATACATTTTAAGAAAAAACTGTAATGCTGGTTTAGTTTCATATGGGTGTTGTGATGTTGATTTGTCGGGATCTATATTTTCACTGTCTCCCTGCCTGCCTGCCTGCCTGTCAGTCTGTCTGTCAGTCTGTCTGTCTGTCTGTCTGTCTGTCTGTCTGTCTGTCTGTCTGTCTGTCTGTCTGTCTGTCTGTCTGTCTGTACATGATACATTCACACACAATCACAAATACACGTTCCTACAAACCCAACACCGTAACCCCAAGTCCTCACATCATAATAATAATGGAGATCGACTTTTATTTCCTTACCCTATTCTTATAATCTCCCCAGTCTCTCTCATCCCTAACAAAATCTCTCATAATATTATATTTTAGAAACGTTATTATCTTTTGATCCCCAGAAGAGCCATGGATCGCTGTGACCCAGGAGGAAAGGACACTATATGAGATTCTTTTCTACAGCCAAGGGCCCGTCGACGGATATATTTTAGGTGGGTCATTTATCTGTCCTTCCTGATCTTTGACCTTTGGGGTTTTATCTCCTCTTATGGGAGACATGAATGTTTAGTTATGGGGGCACAATGTTTTCAGTAATATTCCCCAGACGTTCACGTAAGAAATCTTGTTTGCGTTTCATGCACCACTTCAAGATCTTTTCGGTTGTTCGTTTTGGAAGTGTGGTCTCCGAATTGGTGCTCAGGTACAGGAGGAGATCGAGGACTTTACTAAATATTTGGAATATATTATATAGAATGCTTGGGTACGAAACCTTGACGAGCGTTAATATTTCCCTTGTAAAAACAACTCTTCGTCAAATTTAATAACATTACAGATTGGGGTAATTTCAGTGGGTTTATTTGCAGACATGTCTTTTGGTACCTGCGACAATATTCCACTTACTAGTAGGCAACCTAGTAAGAAAATGGTAGCAACCATACGGTATCATTGTTGCAGATGGTACTTTTCCAGTCCTGATACTAGATGATAAAATTGTTGCAATGTTTCACGCAACCACAGGCGTCACCCTTCAACGCATGAACACAGACCCCGTTTTTCCATCCCCGCACGGTGTCCAACTTTCAAGAACAAAGCAAAACAAAACAGAAACAATGAAAGTGAAGAGTAGAAATCAAAGAACTGGGAGGAGCAGACGACAGCCATAATCCTTCCGATTGTGCATAAACTATCATGTATATTCAACAACATTTAAAAGTAAGATCAGGAAACTCTCAAAACAAACATAAAAACAACAATCACGAGCCGTCAGTCGTCCCGAAAAGAAAGTTCGTGCACTGCGATAATGAATGCACTAGAGGCCGTGTATGGAAAACGTGCCGTTTCTCTTGAGCTAGCGTGCATGAATTCGCCACAGCCCAACGAAATGAACCAAAAAAACCTGATCTTCAAGAGTATGGATGGCCAGTGATAATTTATATTATTCCGTTATAACATACTCTTTTGCCGTAATAAGTTATCAACCCCCGTTACCTCTTTCCTATTTTTGAGAAAATTGGAAAACTTTCTTTTGCATATGACGTCACGGCGACCCAAAAGTGACCAAACAGAGCGAAAATCACTAATGTGCTTACTAGGTCAAGTGAATTTCAAATGGATGGTTTTAGTATGCTATTCATAATCTATTTTCTCATGAAGCAGATGCCTGGCTACTTGAAATAATATTGCTAACAACCAGTTTCCCTTCCTGGGCGCCACCTTTTAGGAGTGCACATTTCCGAATCAGCGTCCGTGCATGCACTCGAAGAACAAGAGTTCGATTCCCACGTAGACAAGCTATTTTTTCGAGTATTTCCTTCTTTCTGACGGGTTATCGTATACCATACAACCGGGTTGACCATGACAGGCAATGCTGAAGCAGCGATTTCCATACGGATGTATATTTTGTCGACGGGAGCGTTAAACATAAAAAAACAGGACTGCTTTTATGGTCCCACGTTTCTTCATGGTTGGCAAAAATGAGCAAATTTGAAGTCCATGTCCAAAAGGACCCTGCTTGATCTCGTCATTTCCGTTAAATAATTCAACACTTGATATTGTATTCTACAACTGACCTACTCTACATATTCTCTAGCA
>NW_004797722.1:65212-68826 GCF_000002075.1 Aplysia californica | reverse complement strand
AGAGAGAGACGGAAAGAGAAAGAAAGAGGGAAAGTTCTCCCGTTAAAATCTCAGCCACATTGTTATCTGATCATCTGACAAACCTAGGAACATGGCGATCGGAAAAGAAGCCATGTATATATCTCTCGGTTTTTCTTTCCCCGGGGGGCATGGAGGATACCTTATATCCTTTGTATTTTGCCACTCCCTTCCCCCTAACGCTTTTGGCCTTGTCCTAGTAACGATTGGTTGTTTTTTTTTGTCCACACATTTTTTCCCTTTCTGCAAGGGAAGAAGATACACACATATACAAACAGACATACAAACACACACACACAAACACACATACATACACACACACGAACACACACACACAAACACAAACACACATACACACACACGCACAAACTCACTTTCACAAACACACACACATATATATATATACACACACACACACACATACACACACACCCACACACATCATATATTTCCATACCCATCACACACGTGAACGGCTCTCCACCACCTCCGACCTCTTATGCACCTATATTTTTATTACACTAAAACAATATTACCACATGGAACAGAAGCTCAATTTGGCAGAAGCCAGTTGTAGGTGCGTTTGGCCCAGAAAACACAACAGTGCGATATGATTTCCTCGGTTCACCTACGCCAGTAAAAGAAGTACTGAGAATGCGAAATAATCCTAGTAGCGTAAACTGGTAAACCCATAGGTCAAAGGACATCTTTATGACTGAATTGAAGACAACGGACATAGCATATTGCACAAATTGGCTATTAGTTATGTAAAATAACAATTAATAGGGACTTACAGCTTGTACCCTATGCCTAGAGCTACTTGAATGCGAGAAATGATCAGACAACAACACCAAAGCAAAACTTTTTTCCTCAAGTCAACTGCACACCGCTCTCTGCGAGGTAAAAATGTACTAACAACGTAGCCGACTACTAGCTTCTGTTTTGGTTCACTTTGAAAGGATTATTTTAACTTAGTCACCGATCCTTGCAAGTGTTTGTCAGAGCAAGTATCCTACAACACGTTTCCCCTGAGTGTCTGATGTAATATACTCTTGCCTTCCTCTTTGCGCCCACGGTACAATCTGATCTTGTTCTTTCTTCAAGGTATCGTGTCACGAACTTCGTGCCCCGATAATATGACGCCATTTTTTTCTACTCCAATGATCTTCCGACACAGAATTATGGAATATCTGTCAATCGCTGTTTGGTCAGATGAGAGATGACCCACGAGTAGTGAGGACCTCGTAAAATGTTTCATGATGTGAATCAATTATTGAACCTTACGGAGATCGTGCGGAGCGCTATTAAATATGCCCACAACAAAGGGGGCAATTGAAAGGGAAGGGAGTGCAAAACTGTAAAAGAATTTAGCATAAAGGGGGTTGGGATGGGTGGGTTGGTGGGGGTAATGGGAGCTAAAGGCAAACTCGGAGGGAAAACAATTAATTTGGATGTCAACTGCTTTTGTTCCTAAGGACGTACTTCTGACAATTAATGTATTTCTCTTAATGAAGAAGAGAGTTAGTGACAGGATACTATTGCTTCTGACGCAATGCAACGTTAGTTGGAAAACTTAATTGAGTGTGGGAAAGGTAGTACATGTAGTTCAGCGAGATCCTGGTTGCTGAAAGGAAAAGAGGAAAATTCAGGTTCTATGTAGTACATGTATTTCAAGCCCTTCTACACGACCGTGAACGCTGGACAGTCAACAATGATAGTGACAATAATCTAGGAGCAACAGAGATGTGGTTCTTTAAGAGATTGATGAACATTTCAAGGTAGAAACAGAAACCAAAAGAGGTAGTTCCTAAGCCTGCATAGGCTGTGCATGAATAAAAACAATTTGGAAGAGACAAATGAAGTTCCTGGGACACTTCAATCAACATAAAAGCCTTGTTATCGTTGGTTGAAGCTGTTCTGCTTATGCCTAACAGTATTCCCAACGTAAGACCAACAGTCAAACTGTGGAACAATTCTTGGTACAGTCCTTATCTTTGACAGTATTGCCTCATGGAGCGCAGGTTTTTCGTCCGCGTGAAGTGCTCGCTGCTGTATCTGAAGGTCTGGGTGTCTATAACCCGAAACGTTTTCTCTTCACCTCAAAAGTGTCGCCTTTGATCTCCGACAAGAGCTGATAAGAGACCTTGCACGTTTATTTTCCTATCGCTTATAGGGAGTGAATAGGTATACATAAGTTTGCTCGCTCCTCAGCTGAGGGGGAAAGTGGGAGGGGTCCTGCGTAGAGCACCCGGTCTAACTACTTAACACCGCTTTGACAAATGATGTCAAAAGTGTGGGTTTTTTTCGGGGGTGGGGGTATTGAGGTGGTATTGGTAGTAGATTGAGTAAATGACGAATACCCTTTAAAACAACCGAAAATCCTCCACAGCCCTTTACACAAGTTGGTGTGTTTGTTTTGTAATATTATTTCACTTTAGTTTTACGTGCCTTTCAGCAAATAGTAGCTAACACAGAGGAGGGACATGCCAACTGATGTCCGTCTCCGATGTCAGGGAGCTGCGGGCACAGACACAAAGTCTCTCCCAACAGAGCTCAGCTGGTCTTAAACAGTTCCGTACAGCACAATGGCCTTAGCTACTCTACTTTCTACTTTTTTCGTTCTCTTAAATCGTTAAATATCGCGGGGATGTATGCATTTTTAGCCAAGGGATAGATGGACGGCTTCTAACACAAAAGTCAAGAACGTATTCCACCTAATTTTTCAAAACAATAATTCATTGAATTTTGGTACATGCGCGTAGGATGTAGCCCGTAACAAAAATGACTTGGAATGACCGGCTGTTGTTTTTTTGTATTTTTATGAAGTTTTAATAATCAGCTTTGACTTTAAACTTTAAACTCTTTAACTTCAGAAACTTAAAACAGTTAAAACTCGATTTGGATCAGTAACCTGCATCCCTATCTGAAGACACATCTGCATGACGTCATCCGGCCCCCGATGTGCTGTGTAGAATTATGATAATCCAAGAAAATCCTTGCCGTCGCCAAGAAAGTTTGTTCCATAAACCCCGCTCGACGCCTGCATAATCCAGAGGTCTGTTAATGTACCATCAACGTCCTTGTCCTTGACCCAGTTCATTCGATGGTCTTGGAAAAAAACATTAGCCTCACCGCCGTCTCTGGTGTAGCGCTTAGACGGTTCGCCGTTGCAGGAAAAAGACAAAAGTTCAATTCCAGTGTGAGGAGAATTTTTATCGAGTATTTCGGTCTTTCTACTGAAACTCTTAAAAGAAGCAGGAGACAAATAAGGCTCTCATTTTCACTACACCACCCTACACCCCTGGATTCGATCCTCAAACTCTCACCGTCTCTATAACGTCCAGCGCGTCATGCCACTCTTACAAATTGGGTGGAGAACGTCCCACATAATAATTGTGATCCAAGGGAATCTCCAGCCTCGACGGCTAACTTTGCGGCGTCGGTTTCACGCTGTTGGCTATTAATTTCTTCAGTGTACGCCTGTCCCTGTGTGGGGGACATTCCTGTAAGGGACACCAGTTGTAAGTTCGGGCACGGTGACCTGTTCTCTTGCTCTCTCTCTCTCTCTCTCTCTCTCTCTCTCTCTCTCTCTCTCT
>NW_004797722.1:63447-64807 GCF_000002075.1 Aplysia californica | reverse complement strand
AGTGCGTACTGGGTGAAGTAAGTTTGGAATGGAGGGCTCAAGTAAGTTTTTACCGCTAACTTTAACTCTCCATTCGGAACTTACTTAGCCTAGTACACACTTCCAGTAGTGCTGGGCGGTTTGGTTCCCGATTGTTGAAAGCTAGGAATCGTAGGAATCGACCCCGAATCCAGTTACTCACTTTGTAACGATGTGATTTCTTCCGGTGGTTACCTAATTGGCTCCGAACATCCTCGGGATTTAGGATAACATTGATTTCGGAACACTAAGAAGTATCAACTTTTATTTTTCAAACATAAATTCAAAAAAAAAAAAAAGAAGATCCTTTGGTTTTCCTAAAAAGGAGTCGGTACTTTTCTTCCCGTGGCATTAATCGTGGGAATCGGTTCCGGAATGGATTTTTTGCCCAGCTCTAATTCCAGGGTTTAAGGTCATTCGGTATTTAGGTGGATGGTCACCGGGGAGTAAGACACGATAACCCAAGCCCAAAATCAGGGTGGGGCACTGGGACAACCAGCAACAGACTGTGGATCGTCTGTTTTTGCTGTTGTGAATGCATACACCATTTATTCGTTTATTGGCGTATTTACATACGCCATTGCAGAAGAAATTTCCCAAGAGGGCCAATAAAGTGGAGATTTCTTTATTTATCTCTACTTATTGTTTTTTCGTAGCTGCATTTGTGTTGCATGCCTTTTTAAAGTTTCCCACTTTTTGGATATCCACGACGTGGCCTCGGTGGCCTAGTGGTTAGGCTACCGGACCCATACTCGTGAGAATGCTGGTTCGGTAGTTCGAGTCTCAGCTCGAATCGGTCCAACATTTTGCCCTTTGGACTAGCACTTAACACGAATTTCCCATGTAGCTCTGTCCTTTCGGAGATGGACGTTTGTTAAACTAGGAGGTCCCGCCTCTTGAATAACCTAATAGTGTTGATAGGGGCGTTAAACCTATACCATTTCACCATTTCATCCAATAGTATTGTTAGGGGTGTTAAACCTATACAGTTTCACCATTTTTTGTTTTGGAATATCCACAGGTGAAGGCGTGAGGGATTTACTGCTCAAGTCTGGATTATCTCTTACAGTTCTCAGTCAGATCTGGTGAGTTACAAGTTCAGCTTGTTGTGGTTTGTCTATCCAATGGCAGCCTTGTCTGTCTATCTGTCTGTCTGTCTGTCTCTCTGTCTGTCTGTGTATCTGTCTGCCTGTCTGTTTCTTTGCCTGTCTGTCAAGAGAAAGAGACAGGGCGAGAGAGAGAGAGAGAGAAAGAGAGAGAGAGAGAGAGAGAGAGAGAGAAAGGGAGAGGGAGAGAGAGAGAAAGCAAGAGAGGGAAAGAGAGAGTCTGCGCGTGTGCGAGT
>NW_004797722.1:60641-62335 GCF_000002075.1 Aplysia californica | reverse complement strand
TTGTGTGTGTGTGTGTGTGTGTGTGTGTGTGTGTGTGTGTGTGCGTGCGTGGGTGCGTGCGTGCGCTAGGGTACGTTTTGTGTGTGACAGATATTTATACATAATGAGAGAGAGAACGTTAAATTTCATGTGTGTTTCTTTTCAAACACATCACCATGACATCCGTACGTCTTTCAGTGGGTTTAAAATCCAGTACATTCAGCACGGGCGACAATAAATATGTTAATGAGGCTTTCATTTGGTTTTTATATGTCTTTCAAAAATAATTATTTTTGTGAGTGTCCGGGTTGTGTTTATTCTCCTTTATTACGGGCCACATTGACAACTGAGCCAGAAGATCCCACTGCTTGTTGTGTCACTGCAATAGCCTTTGTTGAGATAACAAAATTACGAATCCTCATTCTTGAAAGAAGTGTCAGTGTAAAAAAAGATTGATGTTATCATTCTGATCTGTGACCAATATTTTTATTCGTGTTTTGTATATGACACTAAAAGGACAGTTACAAGAAACGTATGAGACTAAGGCGGAAAAATATTCAGTTCGTTGTAGGTATTCAGAAACACTGTGTGAACATATCAAGGCTGTGTCAGTTCAATCTTTCCACAATTTCCGTGTAATATTGCACGCACGTATTTTGGTCTGCCTAACACATTTCATCTGAAGAATTCAGAAAATTGTCGTTGAAATCATACAGGGGTGATATTTTTCTGTTTGTTGACTCCTATTGGTTATTGTGAATCTCGGTATACTAAATTTATAACACAAATAAACATTTTCACGTCAGCTGTACTTTGTGTGTCTTAAAGACGTCTTTGGCGCATGACGTCACGACAACCCAATTTATGTGACTTCACAGAACGTAGAGATCCCGGAAGAGCGTAATGGATAAGATGAGATAAGATTAGATAAGATTAGATAAGATACATCTTTATTGTCCAGATCCTGGCACATTGGTTTATAGTAGGTTCCATGAGGGGGGGTGTCTCAAATTGACTTGTACCACCTTTCGGTTTGTCATTTGTTATTGTGTCATTACTGGCAATGTGCAAATGGGTAACGGGCGCTCTCTGAAGTGTGCCTCGCTCCAAAAAGACCTGAGGTCGGTTCCCAAAGATAATTTATGTAGTATCTCGATTTTTGAGTTGTTTCATGTACATTGGTACAGTGACATTAATGTTGTTGATTCACACATTTGGTGGTGATTCCCTGCCCCCCCCCCTCCTTTCTTTCCACCTGACCACCCCATCATCATGAAGTTCCAGATCTAGTGCAGACATCGGATCATGGGTTACCACTTATTTCTTCATTCAACTACTCTAAATATAACACGTATTGTCCTGGTCTTTCTCCATCACCTATACGCTCTTTATACAAGTTATACTCAAAGCGTTTACTCCGTCACCCATCTGTTCAGGTTCTGTAAGCCAGCTGTTCTAGGTATGCCTTTTATGCATTCTATTTTTCTATTGAGAGCAAGATGTTCAGGGTCTTTATGCTGATTTATGTGTCCCGAAAACTGAATTCCTCTCTTCCTCCTATTTCAGTTTTCATTGGGATGGACGTTCAATTCAGGAGGCTCGGCTTTCTATAGCACAACCTTAAACTGTTGTCTGTCCGAACCTACCCCCCCCTTTTAGTAGTGCTGGGCGGTTTGGTTCCCGATTGTTGAAAGCTAGGAATCGTAGGAATCGAC
>NW_004797722.1:56320-57404 GCF_000002075.1 Aplysia californica | reverse complement strand
ATCCTCCTCCCCGTACCAACCAGCTACCTGTCAGCCGTCGCGCGCCAAGGATTATAACGTTACGTGAGACAAAGTCTTACTGAAACAATTTTAGAACCCAGTTGACATTTTGCGTGACAGGCAGCTTGCTAAACTGCTTGATGTAGGAGTCAGCTCGGACACTTGTATCGTCTGGAGCCCGCTAGTATTGTCAGTCTTAATGTAATGACGTTATGGAGCTTTAAAAACTTCCTGAATTTCGGCTGGCTACTTCGTTCTTCGTTTATATTATGTTTGAAATGGCTGGTAGACTGAAGGGAACATTTTAAAAAAATTGTTTCGTGTGTACCATAATTCAGGATTAATTCTTTAAAGGCAATGTATAAACGCCACAGTGACTATCTTTCTCTGATTATATGTCCACATTGGCACGGTTTGAGTAATGTAGGAGGTGGGTTGCTTCAGACCTGCAAATCGTGGACTCAAGTTGAGAAGGATACGGCGTTCCAGCAAATTGACGGAGATACCTAATTAAAAAACATCCACACAAGAGAATGGCACTGACATCTTCTTGGTACGACGGTGAAGTGTCCATCTCGTACATCCCATATATGCTGATTGGTCGATGTCTCTGCATTTGAAAGACGGTTCAAATAAACATCAATACATTATTTTAAGTGCTTAATATTAGATAGCCTTGTATCCCTCTTAAAGCTCACACGGCGTCACAAAAACACACTAGGCTGGGCGGGCTTTATATTCCAAAGTTGCCACTTGGATCATGCCTCATTTTAGCATGTTAGGGGCATGCCGCCATCATTGACATAATCGGATCTGCCCTATCAAGAGTCGTTATCAGTTGTCTCCTTTCGCCTCCTTTCATGCTCTCTAGCAATGTTCTGTTGTCTGCTTTCGTTTCCACTTTCTGCCCTCACCCCCTCACCTCCTTTGCCCCCCTCCTCTGGGCTCCTGACTCTTTCTGCGGCCTTTCTACTGCTACTCCTTGGCTTCTCCTAACTGCTGTCTTTCTGCCACACCCCTGATCTTCTGGTAGGAAAGATCTACACCTAGCCTTCTCGGACAAGGGCGAAAGATCTCGGAGGGC
>NW_004797722.1:53538-56220 GCF_000002075.1 Aplysia californica | reverse complement strand
GAGTAGGCTTCGGCCGCCACCCGGGCAAAATTCAAAATTTCCTACCAACTGAAAATATTAGGTGTGTCCCGCGCGCTCATATGACCTTATGCAGTTGCAAAGCGTAAAAACACTTACCAAAACAAACAAACAAGATGTTAAAAATTGCTTTCGATAAAAGACTCAAAAATTTTTGACGTCAAATGTCACGAAACTAGGCACAGAGCAGATAGAACTTTGTAATTCTGAGGTAGCAAATTTGGAAATTACTTGACTTACTACACACATCCGGGGTCTCCAGTCTCTGCGGAGCCACGCGCGTCCCTGTGACGCCAGGTGTGAAAATTCTTTTAATTAAATTTTTTAAATTCATCTTAGAATTGGGGACTTAATATACTTTTAACTACTTTTCTTCTCCCTATGACTACCATCAGAAACACACATTGTCTGTCCCAATTCAGCAATACAACTGTAATGTAATATGATTATGCCGAGTAAAAATCAACAAAAAATGCACCCCCCGCCAAAAACAAACATCATCCCTCCCCTCCCCCCAAGTAAATAGTGTAAGAACACCAGTCCTTCAAAACTTCTTCCTTTGTACCCAAGTGTTTCTGTTATGCTCTTGAAATACCGTCACATTCCTCAGCAACTTTTTACAGCGTTGCAAGAGTCCCGTAAACTCCGTGCCATTCTCTGCTGGTACATCCAATAGACATAAATCTGCCAAGTAATGGCTCTCAAAAAAGGAATCCCATACTTACCAGAGTGATATATCAGACTTGTCATATTATTGTTTCGCTTCAGAGCGTGCAAGGAACTCATTTTTCAGTCAGTGCGAACATTGATCAAACAAACACAAAGATTATGTAGAATAAAAGCTGGGGCTGGTTCTGTTGAACGGAGAAACGGGAAGTTGGGTTTGCGAGGATGTAAACCCGGCTGATATTATTCGTGGTAGGCATTATGAATTCAAAATTGTTATTTAAATTTTGTGGTTACCTTTAGAGATGTCGACAAATCTTGGAGGCCTGCTAAAATCTGAAATGGTTTATGATGCCAAATGCAATGATATATATTGATTAAATGCTGTATGAAGCAAGTCGACATGGTGGAGAGAAACCGGGTAAAAGTTAATAATTCCCCCCCCCCCCCGAGATAAGTTAAAATCGTCTTTTGCGAATGACGCCATGTCGACAAACGTGACTCCACCGTGAATGGAGACTCCAGGTGTGCATACTAGGTCAAGTAAGATCAGATTGGAGGGTTAAAGTTTACTTTTACCATAAACAATCTCCATGTAAGCCTCGGTGGCGTGTGTCTATTCTCCTTGTTGTTCTGTTTCTTTATTTCATTTCAATAGGATAATTATGGAGATCCTTAAATAAGCGCATTACTTTTGCTTTTCTTTCAGCTCAGGATAAAAACAAAATAATATGATGAAATACTGTTTACACGCCACCCACCCGCCCATCCCACCCCCATAACTTATATTTATCTGGTAAAAGTTAACTTGAACCAAGATCAATACGGAACTTACTTGATCTAGTGCACATATTCGGGGTTTCCTCAGCCAGTGGGGCCACCTTTTGATTTCCGTTATTAACTTATAGTAAATTGATGGGCTGAAGTAGACATCAACCGAATCTCCGCCAAACCTGTAGTGAATTTGGGGAGTCCACGGGAAAGACGGAAATAGTCCTTAACTGAAAATCCCGAGGGAATCAATTTTGAACACTTGTTCACTCATAACTGCATTTCTGTTCAACTGCTGGTTGATTATTTTTTTTTTTTAGATTTCCCATGCAACAAACGTAACGATAAACCCCCAATCAAACAAATATGAAGTTATTTGTCCACACGTTTTTAAAATTGACACCCTAACACTTTCCAGTTTGTGACTATGCCCACTCAGGCTTGGCTCAGTGGAACCGTCTGTCCATTAGTTACCACCACCATTCGTCAGTCAACCCGAGGCATTCCACAATATAATTCCCCCCAGCATGTCTCTGGTTTTACATGAACCGTAGCGTTGAGGTATCGACCTAAGATTGATTTTGTTATCGATACGTGCTTGACATGGACTTAATTGCGCGGTCCGGGTGTAGCGGTGGTCAATCCTTTGTGGATCTCCCGCTGATAAACGGGTAAACGGGTGGGCTTTGTGGGGAACACAATGTTCGGAAGAGTTGAATGGTAAGCCTTTTACGACACACTCCGGCTCAAGTGTCTTATGTACACGTAATCGGAGGAATGTAAGAACTGACCCCTTTTTGGAATGACACACCAGCTCGTCTTCTTCCCCACCCCCCTCCCCTCTCCCTGCGATGGCTTTGAAACAGAAAAAAACTATCCCCCCCCCCCTTTCCGCTAAACAAAAATAGGTGCCCCTCCCCCCACAAACCCATTTCTTAAAATATGTCAAACGTGTAATAGTTACCAAAATTCGAAACAAAACCCACTTGCTCCCTTATATAAAAAAATAAAACATCGAAAGACAATCTCACAAATAGCAAGCAAGTAAACAAATCATTAACTCTGGGCCTCCAAAACAGTACAAAATCAATGAGATATAACAAGATCCAACAAAAAACCCGGCCAGCTGGATCAACAGACAAAAACAAAAGCTAACAAACAAACAAGCAAACAAACAAACAAACAAACAAACAAACAAATAAATAATGTACCCTTAAATACTGGGGG
>NW_004797722.1:50194-52141 GCF_000002075.1 Aplysia californica | reverse complement strand
TTATTATAATAATTATATCGTGTTGGTGTGATTTGTTTCTCCTTTAGTCCACTGTCCTTTTTGGCATGCCGCGGTATTGATCGTATTCGTATCAGGTAATCGTTGCAATGGCTTTGAGAAGGCGAGCAAGTAATTTATACAAAAGCTATTTCAATATCAAAAGAAAATAAACAAAGAATATTTATAAATGATAATGTGATCATAATATATTTTTCAGCTTTTGTTTGTTTGTTTGTTTGTTTGTTGTTGTTGTTGTTGTTGTTGTTGTTGTTGTTGTTGTTGTTGTTGTTGTTGTTGCTGTGTTAAGGTTGTTGGTTAAAAAATATATTTTTTTAGCTTTAATCGCGTTTTCCAACTTCACCAAGCTGTCTGTGTTTGTGTTTTGATTATACCAAGATTTGTCTGGGCTGTTTTTCAAACTGTCCTGATCAGAGCTAATTGTTTCAAGAGAGCTACATCTTCTTCTTCTCCTCTTCTTCTCCACCCAACTTATCTAATCCGTATCCCGTTTTCGTTTCACATCAGCATTAATATCACAATCGTCATCATTGTATTCGTTATAACTTTATACACACTGAAACGATTCCCTTCCGATTTTGCATAATCAGCAAAACGGCAACAACTTTTGCCTTCAGATTTTCCTGAACAGTTCTAGTTCGATGTCGGGACAACCCAACATCAATGCACTTGTCCAAAAGCGGACGAGGTTCTATTTCTTGGTTACATTAGAACCGATTTGTGGCTTCAAGCAACGACAAAGGTGACCACATGACAAATCAAGGTCAGAATTTTGTCGGCAGATGGCGCGGTCGGGGTAATTACAGGGAAAGCGCAGGGGTTGTACCCATTTAACCAGCAGTCTTTAGTGTCCGTTTGGATTTTGTTGTTTCCACATCACAGTAACCATGATGCGCGCAAGTTGGTCTTTGAAGCCATAATTAAATAGAGTGGAGAAACAGGGAATGGGTAGCTTTTATTTTGAGTATCTTAAGAAGCATGGTGCCTGCTACCTGGAACTTAGGCACTTCACTCGTCGGACAGCAAGGTTTGCTACCCCTGAACTTCTGAATCAGTCGTTGTAAAGCGAATCAAAGACGGAGGTGGTCAAGGGTTCATTGACTCCCGGACCTGAGCCATTCTTACACTCCTGACACGTTGACTAAGAGAACTTGACAGTTTAACGGATACTGGCCTGGACCGTGTGCAGTTGGCACAGGGGGACATAAGTATGGGATGGACAGTTTAACACACACACATGAATAAATCTATAAAAAAAGGCCTAAACGAGATTGAAAGGATTTGATCGTATATCTGTTGACTCTCAACTAAAAATTGTTGTTTAACCAGTCTTCTTCCTTCTCTACTTTCTCATTCCCCCGCCTTCATTCTCCGTGTCTTTCTTTCCCTCTTACTCGTCAAATCTCCGTTTTCTTTTGGACCTCTCTCTCCCTCTCTCACCCCCTCTCTCTTTCCTCTCTCTCTCTCTCCGCCCCCCTCCCTTTTCTTTCTCCCCCTTTAAATTCAGTCAGTCTGTACTATCATCGACTTTTTCTGAGGAGAATTCACAACCCATAAAACACACTTTATACACTGATATCGCTATAAGTGGGGACCTGTCAATGGAGATATATTGCGTCATTGAAATTCCAAGGACGTCGCAAATCATGACGCCCGAAAAGTTGTACAAATAAGTCAAAGTTCTCTGATGATGTTTCAGTGCCGTAATAAAGAACCACAGTCCGTGTCGAATGAATCAAGATCATAAATCTAGTACTTGGGACTCCTCTCGAAAGGCTTATGTGGGCCTGTTCACTTGAAACATTCTCTTTATGTGGCCAATATAATGCAGTTTGCAGAACAACATAGTATGTGTTTTATGGTGCCAGACCAGACTGTGATGAACTCTGGCATTCCTCGTGACTGTTGTGAGGAATGCGAACACTAACC
>NW_004797722.1:48063-49751 GCF_000002075.1 Aplysia californica | reverse complement strand
CTCCCTCACCCCGTTCCCCGTGGCTAGAGGGCTATTGACTCAATTCCTGGTGGGCACCGAGCCGCAAGCTTCCTCTCTGCCATAACTTAGCAACCGGGTGGGTCTGGACCCGATGCAATTACTCGGTACGCTCTAGACAGCGATAGAATTGAAGGTCTTTGGTCAACGTCCCAGGCTTAAGGGTACTTGAGTGAGCACCCAGCTGGGAAGTAATCAACATTTGATAGCTCATCAGAGTTGTTACGTCTTATGCTAACAAGGGACTAGGGTGTGTGTATAGCTGTAGTATCCGGCACAACAGGGTAATAACATGGCGAGTCTGGATCAGGACTGCTTTGACACTGTATAGCCTGACCGTGATACTCCCACATATTTGCGTGCCTCACGGATGAAAATAGATAATTATACTTACTTTATTGGATTTTGAGAGAGACAAAAATCCAACTAACTTTAAGCGTACGGAAAATTGAATTGCATTAAATGAAAACTAAACATGACATATCCCGTTTTCCTCTGAAATAACATTAGTTATTTGTTACTTTCAAGACTTATGGGCATTGCTAGCTCTCTGAAGCTGATTTTATGTATAAAAAAAGGATTCGACAGGTTTTTGAATATCTGTTTTGCGCGCAACCTCTCATAAGTTTGAGTTATCTGGGACGTACTAATTCCGGTTTTTGTTTTTCGATTTCTACTTAAATCAATTTAATACACCGATCTTCGGACGCGTGACCAAGAGTTGTTACAAAGTGAAACTAGAATTCTGTCAGCTGTGATTTTAGGCGGAAAAGAAAGATTATTCAACAACCTTGACTTATGTGGCAAAATTCCAAGATTTGAAGTTAGTACAAAATAGAACCCAGTTTGCGCTCTGCCCAAGAAAGCATGAAAAACTACTTCACAGTACGAGCAGGGTACCACTAATTTTTCTTTTCGAATCGAGTTTTGAACAAGTATAACAATGTGTTATTTTATTCTGCAAACAGCGATATCTCCCTCCTACATTCTACACTGTAAAATTATATTATGTGTAATGACTATTAATGATAATTTGCGACTTAAACGACACGTTACAAACGAACATCAGGTCTGGAGCTCTGCTGTGGTTTGCTCCTTCTTTCCTATCAAATATCTATACCGTTCTTATTTCCTCATCCTTTTTTTAAATTGTGTTTATTACTCTTTCGTCACACTTCTAATCTCCGGCACTTTTGCTTACTAACATTAAATGACACACTAAAAGCATTTGAGAGGTAAGCTACTTCGACACTGCAGTCGTGGCTGAGTGGGGAACATCTTATATGCGAGCTCTTGGGTTCATCATGTTCGCAACATATTC
The DNA here is from genome assembly GCF_000002075.1 of Aplysia californica. NCBI lineage: Eukaryota > Metazoa > Mollusca > Gastropoda > Aplysiida > Aplysiidae > Aplysia > Aplysia californica. The sequence continues at coordinate 48,412 of NW_004797722.1, read as the reverse complement.
CATTAGATCTAGACCTGCATGGTATCTTTTGGTCCTGTTACTCCGAAGGTTCTGTCGCCAACGGTCTCCACTTCTATAGTGTTCCGAGAGATTAAGCCTTGTGGTGTTCCCAGCTATTGCACACTATTGTTTGCTTAACGGCCATAAACGACCACTGAACGGGCCAGAAGGGTAGATGGGTGGCCACTGAATATTGTGACTTTGGCCGGTCTCTAGAGAGGCTTTGTTGTTCTGGCCCTGGTCTGTATATCTGTTTCTGTGTGTGTGTGTGTGTGTATGTGTGTATGTGTGTTGTGTGTGTGTGTGTGTGTGTATGTGTGTATGTGTGTGTGCGTGTGTGTGTGAGAGA
>NW_004797722.1:42917-44970 GCF_000002075.1 Aplysia californica | reverse complement strand
TAATAAAAATAGTAATAATAATAATGATAATAATAATAACAACACTATATGGCATTTTTATAGCGCTCAACACCGACTAAAGTACACTTGCGAAAGCTTTACAATACAACAGTAACATACAGTCAGTACATTGTGTTTTGACCAGAAGAAAATCTCTCTAAATATATATCTCTTTGAAAAAAAAAACAACGGAAAAAATGTACAGCTGTTTCCTACAGTTGTGTTTTTTTGTGAATGAAAAAAAAATGACCAGCTTTTCTAGTACAATAGATTGGCTCTTCCAACAATATTGCACTCATCAGAAAACACGAATTTGATACTTGGATGGTGCATCTCATTTGGTCCTGGTTTGCGCTAGGAAACATAGCAATACTGAAGCAACACGCCTCCTACATGTATATGAATTTAATTGAGTCAGTGAGGGCGTAAAACTTTTAGACCTACCATAAAAAACCACAACCCCCCCAACAAACCCAAACCAAATCGATTTCCTTGGTCTGTGGACGCAATACAGACTACGTGACACCATCTGTGTCCGTACACTACTCCGAGACGACATTGTGTTATCGCATACATCTGGCATCAGGATTGATAACGTTGCAAGCGACTCCGGTTCGAATCTTCCAAGATTTTTTACTAGAGTATTGATTGTTGAGAGAGGTTTCAGAGCTGTCCGTTTGCCCGTCAAGTTGAACGGTCTTAGACTCACAATAAAAAATTAGAAAATCGATTCTCGAGGCAAGAAGTGAAATGATATTTTAGAATATTATACAGAACAGACCCCCAGAAGTTATCGTCAAGTCGAGTAAACCATCAGGGAAATACACGACGTCAAATACAACCTTTTAATTTTAGAAGTTTCATTTATTTAGGGTGAGAGACAGAAACCCAAAGGAATTGCCTTTCAAGAAATAACCTTTGCGTACTGAAAGGTGCCTTAGAACTCTACCTCGGTGAACTTCTCTGACCAAAAAGTAAAGGCCGGTGAGTAATAGGGTGCACTTTAGGGCACACCAGGTCTATGGTACGAATTTCATTTGCATATAAAGATGTACAGGCATCTGAGGTGTAAATGGTTTGGTTCTTTGATGTGGCGGGCAGACGACGTGAGCTTATACAATTACTGTAAGGAATATCTTCCTCTTTCGTCTAGGATGCTGTATCCGCATCTTCCTAGGTTTGCTATGTCAAGCAAGGTTGAAGCCGCCAGCCTCCATATTTAATAATTATTTATAACTTGTAAACTGTGTCAATGGGCTTGTTGAAAATTTATGAACATTTTGATCTTAATGAAGAGGCTTAATATGGAGTGAAGTTGTTGCTTTTGACGCAGATATGTAAATAAACACCACATTTCAACAGGACGCAGATTAGGACAATAACTACTCTACCAAAAGAGAAGAAGAAGAAAGGGAAGACTTAGGCTTGGTGTGCCGAATTACGCTCGGTGGTTAACCGAGGGTGGCGAGAGTCACGTTTCTACAAAACTGTTCCATGGTGAAACATGAAGTTTCACGGTCCTCTGTAAATATTTCTCAAATCAGCAGAACCTCGAAGAAAACTGTCGTACGTATATCCAGGTTCGAGGGCCGAGGGAGAGATCAACAGTGTGGTGATCTAACTTTGTCTCCGCAAGCATGAGTTTATGCTTGACCCCAAACTCCCCATCACCCAAAAAAACAACAACAACAACAAACAAAACAAACCAACAACAAAAAACAAAAACAAACTCCCCCCCTCCAAAAAACAAAGCAAAAACAACCCCCAGCCAAAAGGGACATTTTCAACTTCCTCTTCAGTTTTATTTGGCCTTTATAAGGTTATCAGTCAGACAGGCAGCTCTCCCGCTCCTGGTGGCTAATTTGTTCCTCTGTACTCTTTCAGTCTCAAAAACTTTCCAATAGATGTCTGTACTTGTTATTATTTGGAATAAGAAATGAATACATCACACACCGTTATTTACAATTTCATTAGTAAGTCTTCTAAATAGTTATGGTTGTGTTGTTTTGTGCTAAGTACAGATTTCCGTTGGTCAGTGACCCTTTACCCCCCC
>NW_004797722.1:40788-42553 GCF_000002075.1 Aplysia californica | reverse complement strand
CTGTCTGTCTGTCTCTCTCTCTCCCTCTCTCTCTCACACACACAAACACACACACACACACACACACACACACTCACACACATTACCCACACACATATTAACTTCAACGTAGTTAGTCACAAACCACCAACAACCGAAAGTGGGCCCTATGATTACCCCTGACAAGTTCAGCACAATGCTTCTGTAAAGCTCTCAAGGGCCAAAGCGTGTGGGTGTGTGATATCAAAAGGAGATTCCTGTGCACTCGCAGAACCTCTGGGAAACGACACAGAAGTAGAAAAAAGACGGAAGGAGGAAAGACAGGAAATACAATTTCTGTGAGGTTCGGTAAAATGTGTGTGCCTACAGACATTAGTATTACCACAAACAGAGACAATGGCAATAATAATATAATGTATCACAGAAATAGCTAGCCAGCTTTAACTTCTGTTTAAATTATATGGGAATTATTTAGTTTTATGAGCGAGTTTTAATGGGTCAATATGACAATTCTTATTATTTGAAAAGAGGGAGACCTTGGCTTTCGACGGATCTTTAAAATATCAATAAGTTAGAAAAATAAAACAAAACAAAATAAAACTAAATCAAACACACAATTTAAAAAATACATAAAAACAAACGAACAATTGATAAAGATTTTGATCTAACTTGTACTTCGAAACTCGAACCTCAACGTGTTGTCAAAGATATTATAAACCATTTATTGTGCCACATGGAATTGGCTATCGGTTGTTATCACAAGACGCTTATCTATATTTATAAGTAGTTTCACAAATTCGTCAAGTGGTTCGGACACCTCACGCGGATGCCCTCAAACCATCCAGCTCTGAGAGCATACAACACTAAATATTCTGGATGGAGAGCCAGAGGAAAACCAAGGCGACGATGGAGTGAATCTGTGGCAGACACCCTTAAAGATCACGGGATGTCCCTCCTACAGGCCACACGACTTGCTGCAGACAGACACCTGTGTATCCCCGCGACACCCCAGGGTACAAGCGGAAGAAAAAAGTAAAGTAAGTAAAGTTCACAAATTCAAAAACCTGTTGTCTTTATTGGGGCGCTAAAAATATACTTGAAGATGAACTTGATGTATAAGTCAATATAGGCCTAAGCTTGCAGCCTGTTCCCAACGGCCAGTCAGTTTTGAACTCATCAAATATTAAACATAATTGCAGCCCAAAACCCATAATGTAGACGCATTCAATAAAGTGATTTGTAATGTCTCTTCAAGAAGGTCATGACATTGCTCTTTCTGTGTTTTGTTCTGGTTCTGTGGAAACCAGCCACAGCCCACATTCTGCTCTGGGAACGGGACGAAGTTTGCTGAAGCAAAACTACGACACTACCAGCTATCATGATAATATTTGCCCAAGCATCGAAACCCAGGCGTGCAAGGAGTTTAATCACCGACGAGTGGGCTAATGCTAAACTGCGCCATCTGCCGTGGCCAAGAGTCAAACACTTAAAATCCCCTTTCCCTCTATTCATGCTAAAGTGTGACATTTGCTTGTTTTTTGTTTGTTTGTTTGTTTGGTGTTTTTGAGAGCATGTCTAAGCGTGTGTTTGTGTATGCAAGTTGTGTGTGTGTGTGTATGTGTGTTTTTGTGTGCGTGTATGTGTGTGTTTGTTTTTGTGTGTGCGCGCGCGTGTGTGTCTGTGTGATTTGTGTGTGTTAAAGAGAGAGAGAGAGAGAGAGAGAGAGAGACAGACAGACAGACAGACAGACAGACAGACAGACAGACAGACAGACAGAGAGAGACAG
>NW_004797722.1:39514-40688 GCF_000002075.1 Aplysia californica | reverse complement strand
CTTGGGCTAATTATTGTCGATGCGGGTGTGAAAAACATGCTTTACTGTCGGTCACATATCTTTTGGTAGCTTCGTGCATAAGCTAATTTGTATCTGTTGGGGTTTGAAACATGTCCTGTCGATCATTTTTCTCTCTGTAACAGGCTGGCAATGTGCATGAGCTCACTGTAGGGGTTTGAAACATGTCCTGTCGATCATTTTTCTCTCTGTAGCAGGCTGGCAATATGCATGAGCTCACTGCATCGATAGGAGTTTGAAACATTTCCTGTCGATCATTCAACTTTCTATAGCATTGTGCATGAGCTAATTATAGTCGGATTTGAACAAATATCTGTCGTCCTTACCTCTCCTCCTTCGTTTGTGTTTGTTACTCCCTTGTAACACACCTAATATTCGGCACTTGTGTGACCTTATTTTGTTGCAAGTGCCGTAAAACCCTTACGAATACGAAAACGAAAAGATCATTCAACTTTCTACAGCATTGTGCTTGGGATTGTCGATTTGGGTTTGAAACATTTCCTGTCGATCATTATTAATTTTATTATTATGTAGCAACTGAACGTGCATGAGCTAATTTTTGTGTCGATTGGGGTTTGAAAAATGTCCTGTCAATCAAGTATCTTTCTGTATCATCGTGCACGTCTCTCAAACTCCAAGCACAAGGCCACATGGGTGTGTGTCGAGCTCTCTGGTCGTGTGTTCTGACACTGGGTGGAGACAGACACACAACATTGCCACTGACACCACCGACAAAAGTCACAAATAGAGAGAAATTCTGAAAACATAAAATCTGTATTTTCTTGTTTCTTGTTTTTTTAGGTGTTTTTGTTGGAAATTTGTTTAGTTATGTTTTGTGTTGGGTTTTGTTGGGGGTTTTTTGTTGTTGTTTTTTTTGGGGGGGGAGGGGTGGGGGGTTCCAATTTGACTTTTACACAAACGGTAGCCATAAAACCATCATAGTTGCGTGAGTGCATTGCTTCCTGGTTGTCTACGTTATCATTGTTGAGATTGTTCTGAGAAACAGAAAAGATAACCTTAAGTGACTCGCTTTTATCGGTCTTGTAGTCGAGTGTCTATGCAGACGTACACACACACGCACACACACACACACACACACACACACACACACACACACACACACACACACACACACACACACACACACAAGAAATGA
>NW_004797722.1:36066-37839 GCF_000002075.1 Aplysia californica | reverse complement strand
CACCCCCATTCCCCGTCACCTCATATTCCTCTCTTACCACTGTTGAATCATTAAAACCCACAGCAGTTCCTTCAGAGAACCTGCCAACCTGCCTTCCACCAACCCTTTAGAAACTCCCTTTATTTTTCTCCTTCTTCCGCCATTTGTAAAAGCCTCCTTGTGGAACTTATTTGACCTTAAACTAAACACACTTCCAGGGTCCCCACTGTTAAAAGGACCCCATTTGGCTTGCCTTGACGTCTAGTACAAAGACAATTTTTAAAAATCTTATTTTAATAAAAATCAGAAAAGGGGAACCCGTGTATTCTGCTTAGTAGTTTCCCCAATATCTGTGCATTCTATTGTTGTCAATCCTAGTATTAGAAGTGAAAATGCCTGTATACCTCCTTCTTTTCTTCGTACATCTCTTGTCCTGTAATCAAAGCCCATTTTCATGTTCAACAATTGTACCCCCCGTTTCCCCTTTACATCTTCTTGTCTTCTCTTTGCAGCCGTTTACATGCTTATCCCGCTCCAACCCAGACCCCAATTTTCGTTTGTTAATATAAAAATTGATAATTATTACCTATAGGCTTCTTTCTTTATCTTCTGTGATGACTTCTTTTCATTTATCCGACACTATTCATCTTTGACATTACGTTAATCACTTGAGAAATATTGTTTTCCACATGATCTATTTCCCAGACTTTGGAATGTTATCCACTCAGCAGTTTCTTCATTGTTTAAGATAAGATAAGATAAGATAGAACTTTATTATCCCAGAGGGAAATTTTCCTTGGCTGTACGGGACCGTAAAAACACATGCAGGTATACATAAAACATTTCAATTATATATATATTACTTTCATTAAAATTCAATATGAAACGAGAAGTAAAGCTGACAAAATGCACATTTACATCAAATGCATCATTCAACCACATGCAGGAATTCAAATACTAGACCTTTGGAGTTATATACAGATACATACTCTAAGAGCAACACCAATTTATGCTCATTTAAGTCCTTTTTCTTTTCTTCATTCTTTTTTTCTGCTTTCTTCAGTGTCCAACTTTCACTGGCAGTCACGTAGGACTTTTGATGTCTTGCTCCATAAAAGAAGGCCGCGAATTTGTTGCTCAGAACAGACATGACGCTGTGAATGGGTGTTTTATGGGACACGCCCCGTTTAGCATACATTGTGTTTTCTTCTGGGCATCTCTGTCTGTCTGTTTGTCTGACTGTCTGTCTATCTGTCTGTGTCTCTGTATCTGCCCCCCCCTTCTCTCTCTCTCTCTCTCTCTCTCTCTCGCTCTCTCGCTCTCTGTATCATTCTCTCTCTCTCTCTTTGTCTCTCTCTCTTTCTTTCTCTCTCTATCTCTTGCTCTCTCTCTCTCTATTATATATGCTTTATGTGTGTTTTGTGTTTTGTCTGTGTGTGTGTGCGCGTGTGTGTGCTTGTGCATGTGTGCGTGCGTGTGTGCGAGCCTGCCTGTATGTGAGCTGTGGGTTGGATGGGGTGTGTATATGTGCATGTATGTATGGGAGAGGGGTTGAGTGTGTGGGTGTGTGTGGGGGAGGGGAGGGGGGAATGGATGACTGGGTTTAAGGGTGTGTCTCTCATCCCGAAATTTGCCCGTCTGTCCATGTCAGTTGGGTACACATTTCCCGCCTGTGCTTCTATTTCCTCCAACATTTTAGTGGCCTATTCCCAAGGTGTAACTTATTTCTTTCAGTCTGATTTTTTTTAAACAAACGTCCTCATGACACCCCACTCCTCCCGGTACCCCTCCCCC
>NW_004797722.1:30883-35966 GCF_000002075.1 Aplysia californica | reverse complement strand
CCCCCCCCCCCCCCCCCCCATTCTATTTTCAAAACAAGTCAAAAGCGTCTTTTGTGCATGGCTGCAATGTGACAAGATGTTGAGTCTTTAATTCTTACTTACTGTACTTACATTCGTCTTTATCGAAGAGGTGGAGTCTGTTCCATTTTCAAGCTGATGGCAATGAAAAGCAAGACGTTCGAGGTAAAGCAATTTGAGCTTCAGGTTTTATTTGAACGGCTTTGTGTGTGCTCTGGTAGAAATATTGTTCAGCCCAAAATACGCTACGAATTCGAAAAACTAGAGTATGCAAGTTTCTGTCATGGAACCTTTATTTTTACATTCAAATTCGAACGAAAGGAAATAACGCGTTACCACAATAGTCGTGTTGACCCCCACCCCCTTTCATGCACCCACGCACACACACACTCATACACACACTCAACCACACACATACACACACATACATACACACAGGGACACGAATACACTTATACACACACTCATACACACACATACACACACATGCACACACAGGGACACGGATACACTAATACACACTTATACACACACAAACACGCGCTCAATCACAGATATCCCCCGGCAGGCACACACTGACACGTCATGAAGAAATACATGTACGTCTACCATTTCTCTATACTCAACCCGACATATTCGGCGACCATAGAATTACAGTTTTATCTGACATTTTTGGCTGTTTTAAGTTACTAAGACAAGGAAGTCAGAAACCAAATTTTCTATCTGCTTTATCAAATTCGTAAAGATTATTCAGGGCTGTTATCAAGATATTCGAAGGACTGCATTCGAAAAAGCTTGACCTGCTGTGAAACAAAGTTCTAACGCCAAATTTCTCTAAACTGGGTACTGAGTAGATACAAATGTAATCCTTGGGAAGCAATGCGTTAACGAACTATAAACGAAAAGCTCAAACACGGAACGTATACCAGTAAATCCACTTTTACTTTTACCTTTTTCTTTTGTTCGGGTTGGTCATGAATGCAAATATGACCAGGTCTCACCTACGGTAGTCGGATAGTTTGGAGCCAAGGACCTAGTGCACTTCGGTAGCGTCATCGAGTGCAAAACTATCCTATGTTGCGTTCTACGAAGAGGAAGAAACAAACTCTTGCACCGAATAATCTAATTTGCACAAGGAAAGAGTGGAATAAAGCGACAGATCGCTAAAGTTCTGACCTCCTCCGTAGGTTTATTTTGCTTCCTTTATTGTCATGTAAAGATCTATATCTGAGGGCGAGGTAGAGTGGACTCACCAATTTGATTGATTTAAGTAAAACACACGACTAGACTCAAAATGATTTGATATGAATAAATCTGTTTAGAATATCGTAAATAAACAGCAATCTTTAGAGTTAAGACAAGGATACCCATCCGAAAGAAGGGGATCCAAAGAGGAGAGGGGAAACACAGCCATCTGTGCGGACCAGTCCGACTGATCTCCAACCAGATCATGATGGAGACTATAAGTAGACAGACTCTGGGATGGATCCTGAAGAGGGGGGAGAGCAGAGATGGATATGTTCCGACTGCAGTGACCCCAACACAGTGGACAAGTAAGGACAAATCTGTTTAGAAGGACAGAAAAGAGTAAAGATAGAAGACAGAGACGATTTATTGAAATAATATCGTAACTGATCATTGTGTGTGGTGTTTCCTTTTCCTGTCTGCTATTGGTTTTATTTGTGTTTGTTTGTTTGTTTGTGTGTGTGTGTGTGTATGTGTGTGTGTGTGTGTGTGTGTGTGTGTGTGTGTGTGTGTGTGTGTGTGTATAAACATTACATTATAACCCTCTAAAAAAGTGAGCACATCTGTGTACTACAACATGATATTCCCCCGACGGCAAATGTCGTAACTCGAAATCCAATACTCTGCTTTGGAACAGACCCAGATTAGTAGGTCAGTAAGGCGCAGCTGTTTTTGCTGCCAATGACATAAATGACATACTGTTAAGCAGTTATTAGCCAGAGTTCTACGAGTTTGTCGTCTGTGGTAGGATGATCATAGTTCTTGAGTCCGCTGGTGAGAACGGGAAAACTTGAAACCTTACTGTTGAGGAGGGCTCACGTCATGCTCTTACACTTCATGTTCACAGACTGTCCTAGATGAACTTACTCCCTCGCACTTCCACCAAACCGGCATCTGTGGTGGTGTAGTGGTTAGACACTTGAATTTATAGTTGCACGCAGAAGACTTTTGGGTTCGATTCCTCGGTGAGGAGTTGTTTTTTTCAGTCAAGCATCTCTGTTCGTCTGCTGGGATGCTGTATCTCTCTCAGCTCTGGTTAGCCCTGACATACATGGTCGGAGCAGCCCGCCTCCTAAATTATCTAAATTATGTTGATGTGGACGCAAAACAGTAGCAGCTATAGTTAGTAGGTCCACCTGCAGCCGTGCTCATCCACTGACACTGATAAGTAACATGCAAGTGCAAAATTAGTCATGGTGTTACATCGCACGAAGTATACGACATATTTAATACATTTGACTTTTAAACAGGGCTTGCTGTCAGTTGTCTTGTTTTGGGTCACCTGCCATGTTGGTCTATTGATTTTAGGGGAAGGTAGTTTCATTATAAGAATTCTATCTAGTTTCAGTTTAGGTAGGCGCTACTGGTTGGTTATTATTTTTTCTCCCGTAGTTATTTCTGCTTTTTCTGCATTACCCCCCTCCCCCCTTTTCTACTTTCTAGCCGTGACTGAGTCAATGTCCAACGTGATTCTCTTTACCTTTAAAACAGTTTCAGTGAAACCCTATAACGGGGAACGATAAAAGTCTACTTGAGCCCCCCCCCCCTTTTTTTTATTCTTAAAGTAGGTTAGAGAGTCTTTTGTGTACAGCGAACAATAACATACGGTCCCCACAATGAGTGGGGATCCTGGATAAGCGTTGTAGGTCAAGTCCCGAATGGAGGGCTCAGGTAGACCTTTACTATGGGTGGTTGGCGGGTGCTCTGATGTGGTTTGCTTCTTCTTTCCTATCAAACATCTATCGTCCTTATCTCCCCTTCTTTTTTAAAATGTTTGTTACTCTCTTGTAACACCTGTAATCTTCTGGCGCTCATATGACCTTATGCAGTTGCGAGTGCCGTAAAACCTCTCCTAAAACAAACAAAAAAGACCTTTACTGGGCAATGCTACCGCTACCATAGAATTACAGAGTTTTATCTGCTCAGTACCTGGTTTTGAAAAGTTTGACCTGAAACATTTTGATTTTCACTTGTAAAGCTTTTTCGAGTGCAGTTCTTTGAATAGTTTGATAACGACTTCGAATAGTCTTACGATTTTGTTAGAGCTGATAGAACATAATTTGGTTTCTGACTTCATGCTCTTAGTAACTCAAAACGGCCCTAATTGTCAGATAGCACTTGATAATTCCAAGGTAGCGATACGTTGCGCGAAACCTGTTGTTCATTACACCGTGGTAAATCACTGTTGTTAAAGTACTAGCAATGTTGCATTGCCCTATTATGCAAATGCGTGCCATATGTAGCAGCCTGATCATAGCAATTGATTCTTGGGTAGTAGGTGCTGTAGCCAGAAACATAATATCCATTATCCGGGAACATACTCATGTAACAAACACGTTTTACACACACTTACGTCCCCACTCACATACTCGCACAGCAGTCGAGGCTCTCACGACTTGGTCAAGGTGGGAAGTGGTAAATGTAAACTTTAACCACCCCCCCTCCTCTCCCCCCATTCAGAACTTACTTGACCTAGTACGCACATTCGGGGTCTCCCAGTAGGACCGCATTTGAGAGACAGTGACGTCAGGGGCGAGAGACGCTTTCAAGAATGGAGTGTTCAAAATTTGCCTTTACCGTAGTGGCCTTGTGCAGTTAAACTTATTGTATACTACCCTAAATGCAAAAATTATGACTCAGTTGGTCGGGAAGCTACGTATTTTAATGTTTTATTCTCCTTTTTTTTTCTTCTTTTCCTTATTCTGTTTCTCTTTTTTCTTCTCTATTTTGTCCTCTCCTCCCACCCTCCTTTTTCCATTTCTCTCACTCTTTCTCCTCCCACTCATGGCCCTCTTCCTCCTCCTCCCTCTTCTCTTTGTCCTCATTTTCTTCTTCCTTCTTTACTTCGTCCTCCTTTTCCTCTTGTTCCTCCTCCTTCTTGCCTTCTTCTATTTCCCAGAGGAATATGGATCAAACAAAAATAGTATAGTCACAAGAGGTTTTGGTGGGGGTTTGCGATCCGTAAAAATAAATGATCTATGAATCGTGAACCTCTTTGACCCTTGCTTGGAGTGCAGGCGACAGGAAAGAAATCTCAGCTTTGTCCCGCCTCAGCAGTCTCTTGTTTGCAAAAGATCTTTGGTGCGTTCACGTGACAAGGCTCAAAAAAGCCACTGGAAAAATAGAAGGGAAGAATGTAGATTGAACTTTGCCGGTCACCTATTTCAAGTTATGAGGCACTTGAGCGAACGCTCTCCAAATTCAATCTTACTTTGCAGCGACATTGAGTGTATTGAGATTACACGTTATGTAAACAACAAAAACTACAACCATAAAAACAACAAAAACAACAAAAATATTCAAAGAAAACAGTCAATTGTCATGCAATTTGTTTCTTTATTCATAACTTTCATGTTTTCATTTAGAAGCACCGACATATCATTGCCGTTTCTTATTACATCATATATATGGCGTTACACGTCAACCTCTGAGTCAGAGATGACACCTCCAGGTATCCAGGTATGGCATTGTGGGGTCTGTTGGATGTGCAGACTCTTCTCTTTTGAAAGGCATGTGTTTGATTCTCGTTAGGAGAATTTTGTTTGTTTCTTCCGTCTCTTTGTCCGGCTACAATTTTTAATTCATCCTGCGTCACTTCTGCAAGGCAGGGTTAAAGCAGCCTGATTTTTTTTAGAAGATATTATGGCTTGTGTTGATTTGGGGGGGAGGGGGGAGGGAAGTGTAAAATATTGATAATTTATACAGTTATCTGACACAAAGAAGAGTTAACCACATCAGTGTGTTTGTGTGTGTGTGTGTGTGTGTGTGTGTGTGTGTGTGTGTGTGTGTGTGTGTGTGTGTGTGTGTGTGTGTGTGTGTG
>NW_004797722.1:28502-30730 GCF_000002075.1 Aplysia californica | reverse complement strand
GGAGGGGGTGGGGATGGGGGTGGAGCTACCACACGCAAGCAAAACGATCATTCTCCGAAATAAATGCACATTAAGAGCTTCTCGGTGAATATTTTACTTGTGGAGGCCTTATCTGCAAATGCTTATGTCTTGTTAACATAGGACCGTAGTCTCTTAAAGCACCCATCTCCCAAATCCACCGTCTCCCCTTGCAACAACAGCCATAAAATCCTCAACAATATTTTGGTTGCACACAGCAAGAAAACTGTTCGATGAATGAATCCAGTCACGCCTCATACAAACACATATTTATTCAAGGCATCTCGAGCTGCTGTGACGGGCGTTAGGCAGGGAGACGCCTTTGATGTCAAAGGTCAAATGTCGCCAGACGCAGAAGGGGGTCAGTGGCCGTATCAGGTGTCGAAGAACGTGCCCTATCACTGACCACTGGTCATGTTTTCCCTGGCCTTAGTGTCAGCAGGTCTACAAGGCTCATTTGTCTCGTTGAAGTTACCGCCCCGTACGTTTTGTGTTTGTTTTTACTGGTGTTGAAAAGAAAATCCATGCACTGGACACAGAACAGGGAGGCCTTAAGCCCCCGCTACACGACAACTGTTGGACAGACGAAACGTTTAACTCTCTAAAGACGAAGTGGACACGCACACACTTCCCGATCCGAAGTAGACCAAAGGCAATGTTGGGGCTCACTTTTAACTTGCATTCTTTAAATAAGAAACACGACTTGGCATAGTTCATAGTGTGTCTGTTGTTGTCTGCTTTTCAAAAATTAAATAAACAGAAACAGAAACAAACAAAAAACGACAACAACAACAAAACAGAAACAAAATTACCCCCCAGAATTGTAACATTGGTATGAATTTGTATTTTTAAAAAAAGCTTGGCTCCCTTTAAAGATTGAAAAACAAAAACAAAAACAAAAACAAAAACAAAAGAAAAAAGAAAAACACGCGCCAAAAACTAAATTAAAATCAGAATTTAATCATTGGTAACGTGTGAATAAAGAAGTTTGTTCCTCTTTTCTAAATGCCCCAAATACAGCAAGTCTTCAGGCAGTGTTGAATGGCCAAAATTTCGTTAAAAAACAGGCGAACCTCTGCTTTAGCCTTCCGTGTACCCGTTAAGTTTATAACCGTGGTTGCAACGTTAGCTTAGTTTTAGTTTTAGTAAGCATTTTACGGCACCTGCTGTACTGTTAGGTCTTTTAAGTGCCCTAGATTAGAGGTAACCGCACCAGAGCACCGTCAACCAGCCACATTAGCTTGGTTTATGGCATGCCCGGATGCGATGCACATGACCTGGTTCAGATCCTTAAAAGAGCGTTCTAAACTCTCTCGTGTACTTAGAGAGAGAGAGAGAGAGAGAGAGAGAGAGAGAGAGAGAGAGAGTTGAACACTATATTAGAAAGATCTGCCTTTTGAATAGACTTATAGTGTTGAATGGGGTGCTAAACCAATGCTGTTCCGACTTCGTAAACTACCTTTTAAATGTACATCACCCTGTAAACTACCTTTTAAACGTGCATCACCCGACTCTTGGATTGCGTTTTCATATTAACGCCGCCTGGCTTTGGAAAGATTGATAGTCAGCGCAGGCCATTAGTTATTTGCAGTTTACGTCATTTAAATGTTAGAAAAGGAGGAACAAGAAGACATGTACATGCACGCTTCATCGCCAGCCTCTTCAAGGAACCTGGATGTACCCACCCCAACGATTCAGAACGTTAGAATCAATGGTAGATGAAATGAATAGCTCTCGTTATTTACAACAGTTTTATTGTTTGGTACATCCTACGCTGTAATCTCTCGAGGGGGGGGGGGGCATAACCATTTCACACTTTTTATGTTCAAATAAGGCAGTACATGACAAATGTTCTACTTTCTCTCTAAATGTTCATGCCAAGAGCTCTTTTAAAGCTCATAACATTTTTATGGTCATCCGACGTGGCCGAAATAGGAATGGGAGTTTGGTCCGTGAAGACAAGTGAGAAAAGCTCAAAAAGTGCACCCTTCTAGGAAGAAAATAAGTCCTTTTCCTTTTCCACACAATGAAATTATTTTAAAGGTGACAACTCTGGTTTTCAAGTCAGTCTCTTTTAGGACTGTACCGAATGGGCTGGGCGGAAGGGTGCTACAATTGTGGACACACGCTATCTATCCATCCATCCATCCATCCATCCATCCATCCATCCATCCATCCATCCATCCATCCATCCATCCATCCATCCATCC
>NW_004797722.1:25558-26613 GCF_000002075.1 Aplysia californica | reverse complement strand
AGCCCTTCAGGGTGGTTATAGTTGCTTTATGTCAAGGATAAAAACTGCGTCGATGTCATAACTCAAACCGTGTATTTGCGTGACCATTGATTTTCTAAAATGTGAAACACCCCCAACAAAAACCGTACTTGTTAAATTATCCACCGGAATTGCTCAAAATTCTGTTCTTTTTTTTACATTATAGTATCGCCTTTTGTAACTGGGGGCGTGAATAATGTAACTTGAGCGGGCTGTCGGAGGACACCATTGGTAGGTCCTACTTCTTTATTTTTCCTCTGTTTGTCTGTCTGATTGTCTGCTGGTCTGTCTGTCTGTCTTACTTTTCCTCAGCTCTAAATGACAATCATTGTCACGATGAGCTTCTCTTTACTCAAGGAAAAAACATGAAAAGAAAACACACAACAAAACAAAACCCACAAATATAATGTGAAAAACTCAGAAGACGCTTGGCCTAATTTGGCGCATAAACGGGTGGGGGTTGGACACAAAACCACTGACTTTTAAAGCATCTCCTAAGCGTATAATGATCCATAACCATAATAGAAATTATATCTGAAAATCTTTTTCGCAATTGCAAGATAAAGAGTTGACACAACAGCTCTGTGGCCTGTTGTTTTGTTGGTCCCTCGAGAAATCCTTCACCAGTCGGCCTTGCTTCTCTGTACCCGCGCCTTCTCCCGTGTGACAGGTTGTGGGGGGAAAAAGGGATAGTTAATATTGGGCCAGGGCTCAGAATTTGAACCCCACTGTCTGTTGGGCTGGTCAATAAAAACTTGAAAGATTGTGTCCTCTTTAGCCCCCCAGGCCCGTAAAGGAGTCAGTTTTTTGTGGTGATGGTCTTATTTTGGGAGCTTCGGGGGTTTTGTTTGTGTGTGGGTGTTATTTTTTTTCGCTTTCATTTTTCTGCTGTTTTTTGTTTTGTTTTGTGAGTTACCCCTTTGTTTTTTCAGTTAATCTGTTTTTGGGGCCTTTTCTCTCTTTAGAGTGAAACGTTATTATTATTATTGTGTGTGTGTATGTGTGTGTGTGTGTGTGTGTGTGTGTGTGAATGTGTG
>NW_004797722.1:21625-23906 GCF_000002075.1 Aplysia californica | reverse complement strand
TCATTTCTGTGTAGATTTTTCTGAAAAACGTTGATTAAAGGCACAAAAATGTAAATTTTCAATACCACAGGCTCTTAAGCTAAGGAAATATCTAATCTTTGGCGGCCATTTTCTCACAAATTTTACCTCTGAAAACAGGTGACCCCCACCTCCTTCAATTGCAAATATCTCGACTTGTATTCAAGATAAATGGATACTTTATTCATCCAAATAAAGACAGGTGAAGAAGCTTTAAGATGATACCAATAACTCTACATGCCCAAAAATTGACGAGAGCCTGATTCCACCACACTGCCTCACATATAATCTCATTGTCCAGGAGGACAAACTGTCCAAGACGAGCAATTTTCTCCTCGACAGTTTTTGTTTTTCTTCTTTGACAGGTTCGACTGTGTTTGCGTGTTTGATTGTGTCAGTGTTAGCGCTCAAACGAAAAGAGCCGGTGTGCAGTGACAGTCATGTGTCAGCCAATGTAACAGTTATGTGACAGTCATGTGACAGCCATGTGACAGCCATGTAACAGTCATGTGACAGAGGCGATGGCGATTAGCATGTTTTGGCGGCTCAGAAAGCACCGCGTGTTAGCTGAGCGCTTAACAAACAACACATTGGCTTCTCTACGTCGCTGTCTCGGAGTGGGCAAATCCGGCCAACTCGAACAACATTGAGTTTTTACGTTAAGCTTTTCATCCTCCTCCCCCGCCGCCCACATTTATGTATTTCGAACAAGTCTTTAAGGTTTTTAGTTCAACTTCCCTCGATTTTTGTACTCTGTATTTTCTCTCCATTCTTCATTCCCCGTCATTCTTCACTCTCCATTTCTCTCCATTTCCCTCCATTTCTCTCCACCCGCCACTCTCCATTTTCCTCCACCCTCCACTATTTATTCCTCCTTATCCTCCCCTCTTTATTCCCCCTGTCCTCCACTCTCCATTTCTTTTCCTATCCTCCACTCTTCATATTATTATCTCCCCCCCCCCCAACTATACATCCTTTCTACATCCTTCACCCTCCATCCTCTCTACATCCTCTTCACCCTCCATCCTCTTTATATTCCCTTCTCCACATATTCTCACTATCCTTCTGTCTTCATCCTCCCTTCCCTATTTCCCACTCTCCATCCTCCACTCTAATCCTCATTTTCACGCTCTAGCTTTGTCTTCCTCTCGCCATCCTCTCGCCATGGCGTCTTCTCTCCACCTTCAGTGATGCTAAATACACATGATCATTTAACCGAATCTTTCTCTACCGTTGACATTATTTCATGATTTCACGACATATATCCTGTGAAATAAAGGTGTAAACGTCATTTTTTGTCAAACGTTTAAAAGGATATTATAAAGTGTTTGCTCAGCCACAGCTCTATTATGATATTTTCTCACAGAGAGTGAAGGAGCTGATTTAGCATGTCCTTGCTGTTTGCCTTCCGTCAATACTTGATTCAGGAGGAACGGAGAGTGTATAAAAATGTAGCATTAGGTTAAGACAATGTGAACCTGTCCGACTAATCGGATGTGATTTATCGGATGAGATCCGAAAAATCTGACATCCCATTTCACCAGGAACCGTACTCTCAACGTGACTCCACTGATGATGATGTGATATAAAGCAGCAGAGGGGAAAGTCGCACTTTTCTTTTTCGGATACTTCAGTACTTCTTATTCAATCAGCTCTTACCTTAGATTTACTTAATCTAAAAAAAAATTTCATTATCATAACGGCTTTCGACAATAACACACACAACCTTCAGTGTTGGCATATTTCTGCCATACCGTGGCACACCTGACGGCAATCTGGTTACGTCCGGAGATGTTTGAAATTTTCCCCGTAGAGGGGACTCAAAGCAACGTGATCACAGGCACAAAGACACAGTCGAACCGATGCTGAGAGGGAGGGGCGAAGCCATCCGCGCAAATTGCTTCTGTTACCTATTTATCTAGTACAAAAGATGCCCGCCTACCTTCTTCCTATGTTGACGCCCACGGCAGGTGGTGAGAAGTGGGGTGATGGGAACTGGTTGAGGAATTTTCTCACAATATACCCGTAGATCTACTTCTTCTTGGTATTTTAGCTCTCTCTCTCTCAGCGTTTTGAAAAATCTTATATAACAAGTATTATGTTGTTCCTAAATTTCATACGGTTTTACGCCTTCAGCCACACAGGCTAGCTGTTTTGTGTGGATTTTTGAATTTGCTGAGGGGATTTTTTTTTCTTTTTATTAACGAAGTATTCTGATACGCGAGGGAGGAAGAGAATAAGACGGAGAGAGAGAGAGAGTGAG
>NW_004797722.1:19365-20558 GCF_000002075.1 Aplysia californica | reverse complement strand
TCCACCCCCCCCCCAAAAAAAAAAGCTGTAGACCTAGTCATTGTTTTTCTTGGCAATCTGTACTACTCTAGATCTATAATGTAATAGGTCTTGGCTGTAATCGTCACTCAAGTGCTTCACATGACATTACGGTGCCATGTTCCGCGAGGCGTCCACGTCCTTGGAGAGAAGGAAACAAACACAATGTCCACGCATGCCTCAGCACCTGTCGACCACTGGTCCGGCACATTCTGTTTGTTTTACTGTGACCGTTACGGACAGAGTACAGTGGGCATGACGTCATGTCTAGCACCCAACGGCTGGAATATATGGGTGTTATCGTGGGGAAATCAAACGCTCGTCAAAATAATGGAATCAAAGAAATCGGCATTTAATTGTTATGGTCATTGGGCATTTTTTAGTTTTCCGCTCTGTACCTTTTATGTCAATTTTAAAACACATTTAAGTGTGGATTTTACAGATAAAGCTGATCAAAGGCACATAAAATGTAAATTTACAGTTTCAAAGGACTCTCAAGCTTTGGAAATCACCAAACATTGGCGGCCATTTTCTCGCTAATTTTGTATCTGAAACCGGGCGACCCTCGTCTTCTTCAACTGCAATTATATTATATCGAATTCTACTCAAGGTAAATTGGTGCTTTTTGTCATCTAAAGCAAGACAAATGAACAAGTTTTCAGACGACACCAATGACACCATATGTCCACAAATTGACGAGCGCTTGATTCCACAACGTCGGGACACATATGGGCCGCTTAATCAGCTGTGGGGGTGTTTGTTGGGCTGTGTTTCTGAGGCGGGGTACAAGGCGAATGACAAGTTGTATTGTTCTGGACAACATCTGCAGCTACCACTTTGAATTACTTCCAGTAAAAGCTCAGGCATTATGCGTTTGAAGAGTACAGGAGAACCATTGCGTTAATCAGAGTTTTCAATTTTTGGTTTTGTGTTTATGAACGGTCGATCAGTCGTCATCTAAAACACCACCACCACCAACAACAACAACAACAGCAAACAACAACAACCCCCCCCCCAAAAAAAAGAGGAACAACAACAACAACAGAAACAGATTTTGTCACGTATGAAAGGACTTAACATTTAAAACCGTTGTGCCTGGAAAGAACCGCAGTGATATATATCTCTCTCTCTTTCTCTCTCTCTCTCTCTCTCTCTCTCTCTCTCTCTCTCTCTCT
>NW_004797722.1:16632-18890 GCF_000002075.1 Aplysia californica | reverse complement strand
ATAATAATACTGATGTACTCACGTATATTTTGACCTTGTCATAATGTTTTTAAAAAATATCTATGAGTACCACGTAGCACAACTGTCCCTTTTGTTTCTATCTTATTATCCTTGATATGCTAACAACACTGGATCTAGAGGTCGAATGACCAAACTGTCTTTTTTATCACTCAATTTGTTTTCAGTGTTTCCTGACTTTCCTGCTATTTGGCTCGATCCTATCGCAGACGAGCTTTAATTCGTTAATTCGTTTGCTCCTACCACTTTTTCACCTTTCCATGTTTAAAGGGGGCGACTCGAAACTCAGTTGATAGTTTTCATGTTTGAAACTGTCGACAAGCACACATGCACGCTTATATGAATGCTCGAGTGTATACCTACTTTGTGTTTAAGTGTCTCTGTTTGGTCTCTGCGGTTACTTAAAGCATAAATGAACGTATATGTATAAACATTGCGCATCTATATACGCATATGCGTGGAGAGAGCGATGGAGAGAGAGATAGGTAGAGAGAAAGAAAGAGAGAGAGAGAGAGAGAGAGAGAGAGAGAGAGAGAGAGAGAGAGAGAGAGAGAAGTTCAAGGTATACGATAACTTTAAAACTAAGTGTTCACACAGCTCCTAATAGAAGTGAGCAGGATTTTGTAAATGAAGCATACACCCATAGGCTGACACTCAAACCCCCAGACACCAAGACGACATTGTGTTGTGTAAAATTACACCATTGTTGTTGTTGTCGTATAGAATTGAAGCTAGCAAAGTTATGTACCGGTTATGTATGTCGAAACTACGCTGACAGCAAACTCGATCCTTATTGAAAAGTACTTTGTGTCTCTCTGGCTCGATGAACACAATTATTTGTGAGGTAGCGTGGTGAAATCAGGCGCTCGTTGAAATAACGAAATAAAGAAAAACTGGTATTTCCCCATCAGTTTGGAAGTTTTTGTTGAATAACTATTTCGGCGGCCATTTTCTAGCTAATTTTACCTCTTAAATAAGGTGACCCCCATCTCCTTCATTCACAAATATCTCGACTTGTATTCAAGATAGATGGGTATTTTTTTTTAGATCAAAAGCAAGACAAATGAATGAGCTCTAAGGTGATACCAATAACTTCACATGCCCAAAAATTTACGAACGCCTGATTCAACCACATTGTGACACATGTGTTCCTATTCTTACAGCACAAATCCCTCAAGCCCCCAAGCTGTGTCTGTTACCCCTTAAAGTTAGCAGCTTTCCAACTCAGTGGCTTACCGAGAGCGCTCTAAGCTTGAGTCAAATTGTCTCAAATTTGACCATCTAAGCGTAGTAACTGCTTAGAACCAATCCCCTCCCACGTTGTTCGTATGAAGACAGACCCCGCCGCTTGTCCCACTTGTCATTTCTCAAACGAGTACTGTCGAAACCCTGTCCGGAATTTCTTGTTTATCTAAGCCTGGACTAATCTGACCCCACCGTGGCCCGTGGCCCCTGCAAAACCAGCGGATTAGACACAAATAACCCCCCACTCGAGTCACCCACGGCTGCATCTCTAGTCCCTGTAAGTTGTTGTTCTTGGGAATTATCAACGACGGACAACAGGCCAACTTCGACTTCCACTTACTTTGGAAAGAGGGGGGAGGGGAGGGGAGGGAAAGCACTCTGTAACAAAGAGCTGAAAACGAGCTCTTACACGGAGTGAGAGAAGAGAGAATGCCGTATCGCTACCTAAGGATTACAAAGTTCTATCTGCTTAGTACCTAGTCTTGAGAAATTTGACATAAAAAATTCAGAGGTTACCAACGTGTCATGCTTTATCAAATGCAATTCTCTGAATATCTCCGACTCCGAATGATCTTGCGATTTTGATAAAGCAGGTAGAACTATAAATGGCCAAAATTGTCAGATAGAACTTTGTAATTCAAGGGTAGCGGTATGTGGAACAGTAATGTTTAGCAGATGAGCTTTTGTTGGTTCAGGCGGGCGGTGTGTGTGCCCACTGTCATCTTGTCTTCCGCTAAATTGATTATCAGGAATCAAGTCTGTGGTTTTACGCATGAATACCGTGATTCTCTTTCTATACCGGTGCTGAAGAAGTGGAGAGTTCAAATCATGCAGGAAAATTTATACTAAGTCTGTCTGTCTCTGTCTCTGTCTCTGTCTCTGTCTCTGTCTCTGTCTCTGTCTCTGTCTCTCTCTCTCTCTCTCTCTCTCTCTCTCTCTCACTCACTCACTCACTCACTCGCTCTCTCGACACCACACACACACACACACACACA
>NW_004797722.1:11712-12876 GCF_000002075.1 Aplysia californica | reverse complement strand
TCATCATCATCATCATCATCATCATCATCATCATCATCATCATCATCATCATCCAGTGCCGGATCTGCGACAGACATCGACGATCATGGTTCTCATTTCATTCCTTTGCTGGGATGCTCTTAAAAAGCTACTTTTCCCGGATCTTTCACCGTTACACATTTGTTTCGGTTCCCTAAGTAGGTTGCTCTGGACATACCCCTGCCTCATTTGCCTTTGATTTTGCCAGTGAGCTAGAAGTTCAAGACCTTTATGTCTATTCAGGTGCCCCCACAACTGCATTTGTAGTTTCCTGATTGCTTTTAACAGTGAGCGTCTCACGTAGGCCTCATCAAGCACTGCCTCATTTGATTTCTTTTCCTTCCACGATATTCTCAGCAGTTTCCTAAGAAACAACATTTCTGCTGCTTCTATTTTATTTTCATTGTCTTAAGTGAGTATCCAGCATTCATAGCCATATGGAATGGGTGACCATACATTTCAGAACTTTCGTTTTGGTAGTCATTGAGGTGTTTCTTTTTTTCAGGATTGGGCTCATTTTTATTGAAACTAGCCTTAGCCATTGCAATTCTCCTTTTTCCTTCCCATCATAATTATTAAATTACGCCCCTTATTTGCTGAATCAGCGTTGACTTCTACTCAATGTCAACAAGATTTTATTTAGATCTCTACTCTCAGTTTCTGCCGACAAAGGAATAGTAGCTCTGTGCGTCTCTTTGGCGAACTTTGGGATTATTATTGCAAGGTTTTACTCTGAGATTCTTATCACTTTCGTCACGAAACTGGTGCCAGGGTGCGGTTTGCACTGGGTGACTCGATGCATGGGGACACATAAGCACAGACGCACGCACGCACACACACGCCCGCGCGCGCACGCAAAACACACGCACACACACATGGACAGACACACATGCACACGCAAACACCCATAAATACATGTGACATAGATAGATAGACAGATAGATAGATATATAGATAGATGGATAGATAGATAGACAGACAGACTGACTGACAGCGAGAGACAGACAGAGAGAGACAGAGAGAAAGAGAGAGAAAGAGAGAGAGAGACAGACAGACAGACAGACAGACAGACAGATAGACAGACAGAGAGAGAGAGAGAGGTAAAGCGAGAGTAAAAGAGACAATAGTGAGAAGAAGGAGAAAGGG
>NW_004797722.1:2826-5242 GCF_000002075.1 Aplysia californica | reverse complement strand
TGTGTGTGTGTGTGTGTGTGTCAACTTTATGGAACTATCGATTGTTTGTCACAATTCATAATGTGAGTTGGAAGTGAGAAATCTCTGAAAGGTTTGTGACAAACTGTCCAGACCTCCACCTGTAAAACGGTCGGCAGCTGACAGAGTAAATTATTTTATTTTGATCTCGTTTTACTCCACACATAGCCTTTTGGCTATCTTACTCGTATTTTGCTGCCTTAAAATTATAAAGATTTTTCTGGCTTCCTTGGTTGTCTTGAGCTACCAATACCATGGGGTCAGAAACCGATATTCTATCTTTTCTATCAAAATTATTAGATTATTCGACGTCGTTATCAATACATTCAAAGAATTTCATTTGAAAAATCTTGACTTATTGTTATGGAACTCGGAATTTTTTAACGTTAAATTCTCAAAATTTGATACTGAGCAGATAGAATTTTGTAGTTCTGAGGTAGCGATTTATTATTGAGTCTCCGCCTCAGCCATTCTTATTCCATACGCTTTGTCAAAAATAGACGTGATCGTATTGCCGATGAATAGAGATAATATGATCGCATAGTTGGGGATCGATGGTGTTATGAAGCGTATAAAAAGTCCTCCCAAGCACAAGGGGTTGAGTTCTTTGTTGGTGGACCTGCGAGTTATTCCTATACCTCCGGTTCGGTGTGGGTCGTAAATACTGCGACGGTCATCTAGCTGACCAATTTATTAAAAGCCCGCTGAGGTTGTGGCCGGTGATTCATAGGTCTTTGTACTAGGGCGATAGCGTTTGTTTGTGGGTGAGTTGATCGATGGCCCGCTCTTAATTGGCCCGGTACCCAATGGGGAAGTGTAATGATATCGTAAAAATACGATAAGGCCGAGCGCAAACTCTTCCTATTCCAGTCCGATCCACTATGATCTATGTGCAGAATGGGATAGTCTGGTCGGGTCATATTTTACTACATCAATTCTGATTTTGGTACCATCGATCTGATCATCATTTTAAAATGCACCTTTTGGGGTCAGACGTATGTCAATTATAGCCTATAAGAAGGTGACGACTTAACAAAACGAAGTCAGATTTTATTTACGCGGGGAACGACGAACATATCCAGTACATGGACTCACAGTAACTCTCAACAACATGGTGAAACAGTCTTCCGTATTTACACCTCGGAGTCAGGTGTGCAGTCTGTCCAACTGTGATAAGTCTGTCTATTAAAAGCAACAACAACAAACAAAACAAAAAACAAACAAATCCAAAACAAAAACAACAGAAAAAACCATAAAACAAACAAAACAAAACAAAAACTCCTTTTCCATGACCTTGTAAAAATGATCGACATGGCTCGCCAAATTTAATTCTTATAATTCTCTGTCTGGACTGCTTATTGCTATGTTTCACCTTTCCTAGTGGCTTTATGTCAGGGGACGTAACCATGCAATAAGAATAACAAAATGTATTTGTCTCAATTGCTTCCCCTGCTGATTCAGTTTCACCGACACTCTCGCAATCTGCCCCATCAACCCTTCGTTACTTCCCTTATCACACAGTTGGGCCAGACGATCTGCATAGTCCTCCCATTCAAACTATTAGCCCACAACAGTGGCGACTGTTTTGCTGACTGTAAATTGTGAGGCAGCGTGGTGGAATCAGGCTCTCGTCAATTTTTGGCCATGTAGAGTTATTGGTATCATCTTAAAGCTTGTTCACTTGTCTTTATTTGGATGAAAAAAAATCCATTTATCTTTAATACAAGTCGAGATATTTGCGAAAGAAGGAGGTGGGAGTCACCTGTTTCAACATTAGTGTGAAAATGGCCTCCAAAGATTAGTTATTTCCTTAGCTTAAGATGGTATCTGAAAATATACCTTTTCTGAGCCTTTAATCAACGTTTTTCAGAAACATCCACACAGAAATGAGTTCTTTAAAGGACATAAAAGGTGTTGAGCCAAAAAACAAAAGTTTAATAAAAATTCACAAACCTGTGGGAAAATGCAAGTTTCTTCATTTTGACTATTTTGACGAGAGCCTGATTCCACCACTCTGCATCACAATTATACATTTTGCCATTTTACATTCAGGAGTAACCCGTGTGTGCACTGTTATTTCTCTATATACCTTAGCAATAATTGAAAAAAACACCCCAAGTTTAGTGCAAAAGCAGATTGGGGGATATTTTTCAACTGAATTGTAAATAACATGAATAAAACAATGTTGATACCATAGCAATTTGATGTTTGGCCTCTTAAGCTTCTCTCCCTCCCCCTCCCTCCTCAGCCCTCCTCTTTCTCCTCCTCCACTTTTCCTCCTCGTCCTCCTCGTCCTCCTCCTGCTCCTCCTCCTCCTCCCCTTCTATTCATCCTGCTCCTCCTCTCCTCTTCCTCCTGCTCCTCCTCCTCCTTCTCCTCCTCCTCCTCCTCCTCCTCC
>NW_004797722.1:0-1465 GCF_000002075.1 Aplysia californica | reverse complement strand
CCCCTGTTTCTGTATCCAGGCGGCTCGCTGACAGGTCCCGTTGACATCTTCCAGTTCGCCCCTCAGCACGTGTCCCCTCTCTCCTTGCTGGCGAGGAAACGAAGGTAAGTCCTGTCATGTCATGATGAAATGATATACAGTTACGGCATCAGTGTGCAAGATTAATACTGCTGCAGCAGCAGCAATAGCAGCAATAGCAGCAATAGCAGCAACAACAACAACAGTAATAACAACAGCATTAGCAACACAACAATATCAACAAAAACTACGACAACAACAACAGCAATGTCATCAACAACAACAACAACAACATCATCAATGGCTAAAACAGTATCAGCCAATAAAAATGACACAACAGCCACAGTAACAGCAACAACAAAAACAACAACAACAACAACAACAACAACAACAACAACAACAACAACAAAAACAACAACAACCAACATAAATAAGTACAGAACAATGGTAGCTAATACTACCACATTTTTGGGTTTCTTATGCAGTTTTGAGAGCCGTAAAATACATACGAAACTAACCCTTTGCTGTAGGGGTTGGGGGGAGGGGGGTATTGGTTTTTTGTGTTCTTTTTTTAACTTTTGGCGTTAAATTTTGTTTTGTTGGTCTGAACTCCCTGTCCCTGCCTGCAAACACAAACGGTGAAGGAAATGATGCGTACGTTTTAACTTGTTTGTCGGTCGTTACACTCTTAAAACCTCGATTTGTAGTGTAGTTTACGGCAACAACGGGGCATTTCTTCAAGTACAAATTAGAGAACAATGAAAACTCTGAAAGGTAGTAGAACAAGCATACATCACAATATGACCCACAAAGTATTTGCAGATCAATCAGAAAACGATTTAAACAGACGATGAAGATGTTTTGTCCTCTATAAAATGACAATAATCTAATGTAAAAATGTTTCATGGTTCAGCACCCCCCCCCCCTCAAACCCCTTTTCTTCCAAACATCACTTGGCTGATCTCGAAGTTCCCACAATGAACTCTTCATAACAAATACACTGGTTAACATAAGTCTGATCAAGAGTAAATCTTGAAGTGAATCAGAGAGGGGTTATAGTATTACTGTAAACTCTCTGAGTGAATGTAAACACACAGGGTTGGTGGCAATATACCCTCCCCCCCCACAAACTCCCCAACTCCCCACCTCCCCACAGCACTCATATTATACATAATACGCCTCTCTGCGAGAAGTGAGGAATCACTGGGCCGAAAGGATTTAGCGGATAAAGTCGAGTACAGATCAATCCGATTTTAACGAATCTGTATAATTGTGTGGAGATATTGTGCACTGATTTTTCTGAAATGAAGTCAGTAAAGTTCGTCCCTTCTGATTTGTGAAGACAAGCGATTAATTTGTTGGGTTTTTTTCTACTCCTATTCCTTTCGACTCTCAATGTCCCCGAAGTGCTGACTGTCAGTTTCAAAGGCCAACTTTGATCGTTGTA
>NW_004797721.1:665076-666279 GCF_000002075.1 Aplysia californica | reverse complement strand
AACAGTAATTGGTTTCTGACCTCATGGTCTTAGTAACTCAAAACGACCAATATAGTCGGATAGAACTTTGTAATTTTAAGGTAGAGATACCTGGAGTACTTCAGCTCTGTGGCTTTTTCCTGTGGTGATTGGTAGTCTTTAGTTTTTTAGTTTTAGTTGAGGTTTTACGGCTCGCACAACTGCATAAGGTCATACGAGCGCCAAGGTTGGTAGTCTATAGTCGTTATACCGAATTCTTCCTGCCAATCAATTTTGCTTGTTCGTTTGTTTGTTTCTTTGTTTGTACGTTTTGCTTGCTTGTTTTTGTTTTTTATGTAAGTCGTGGCCAACCAGAAGTTCCCTCACGGGTAGGACAAAAACTAACAATTTTACACAAACAAAACTGTTATTTTTACACTAACAAAAACTACTATTTTTACACAAACAAAACTGTTATTTTTACACTAACAAAACTACTACTTTTACACAAACAAAACTGTTATTTTTACACTAACAAAAACTACTATTTTTACACAAACAAAACTGTTATTTTTACACAAACAAAACTGTTATTTTTACACAAACAAAACTGTTATTTTTACATAAACAAAACTACTTTTTTACACAAACAAAAACTAGATGTACCATTTTTAACCCAAACAATAGCGAAGTACTATTTTTATACAATTCGAGTGAATTCAATTAAAATCGACTGTGCCTTTCAAACCAAACCAACTTTTTTTTCAAGGTCGCATTTCGAAGCTGTTGTATTGTACCGAATTCTAACCTTTCTAGGCCAAAATGGAACCTCTCGTCTCTCTATTGAGGAACATGTTGCTGGCCGTGATTCAGTTCGATTGAATTCGATTGACAGCGTTCCTTCGGTATCAGGCAACCGAATTCCTAAACGTGAGTTCGCGAGTTTTTGGGAATCGAGGCTCAGCTCGGTTTCACCTTGTGTCTTTGAGAAAAGTCACTTTTCACGAATTCTCCAGTGGCTTGGTCCAGTCGGAGATAGACGATAAATTCGGAGGTCTCGCCTCTTCTTAAACAACCATAAATTGTTTACCAAAACATTAATTTACCTCCAAAATTGTTTTAGACGGACACCTTGTGCCAAGGAGAAAAGTTCCGTCTTAAACAGGTGGATGTATTACGCAGTTGTCTATACTATGCAAGGATGAAAAACGCAAGGGAGGAAATCGGAAGTGGCTGATCGGACAG
>NW_004797721.1:661608-662925 GCF_000002075.1 Aplysia californica | reverse complement strand
GGAAGTGCAATAAACCCTTACTAAAACTGAAGCAAAACCAACCATCTGCCTTCCATTGTTTTCTCCTAATTACGTCCAAACGCCACATAGATCTATTAATGAATCATTAATAGATAATGTTATGATTTTGCCCTAAATAATAACATTAACCCCCTCCTTTTTTCTATACGTGCAACTCACTTGCAAAGCGTCTAATCTTCAACACGTATATGACCTTATTGTGATGTAAGTACTGTTAAACTCTTACTAGATCTAAAACTAAAAAAGTAAAACTCTTACTGAAACTAAAGATAAACCAGCCACCTGACTCACAATATTCTCTCATCTCTGCATTCTCACACCACATAATATACAGGTATCATAAAATAATAGTAACAATATTATTATTATGTCCTGAACAATAACATTAATCCACGCCTAATCTTTCATACGTGTCGTAAATTTTGCACATAGCTCGCGATGTTACCATAATAGTATTATTATCATTGAGAAGGCGCATAATGACAAGGCATAAGACAACACGCGATGATTAATTTGGGGCAATGAATAAAAGAAGCACACTAACTTTGTTATTCGTTGCATTTTGGGTTTTGGGGGGTTTTAGTTGTTTTTGTTTTTTTGTTTTTTTGTGTGTGTTTTTTTTAGGGGGGGTTGTTTTTTTAAAATCAGATCTGTTTTATTTCTGTAGAACTTTAAAAGGAAAGCAGTAACATCCATGTTTGATTAAAGTTAAAGTCGGGTTCTCTCGTGGCCTAGAGGTTAAACTGTTCACCTCTCTATCAATAGCCTAGGTTTCGGGTTTGAATCTAGATAACGACGAACATTTTCAGCTCTTAACATTTTCTCCTTTCTCATCTTGTACTGTTCTCTAACTCTATTCTATCGTCTGCACCCGTCTCTACTTTCTGCCCCGCCTTCGAACCTCCTTTGACCCCTCCTATGTGCTCCTGACTCTTTCTGCAGCCTTTCTACGTCTACTCCTTGGCTCCTTCTTACTGCTGTTAGTCAGCCACACCCCTGATCTTCTGGTCTGGTAGGCTTCGGCCGCCTCACGGGCAAAATTTAAAACATAACATCCTCCGCTGCTTCACGTGCCTTTACAGGATCATCACCTTTTCCTTTTACTCCACTCAGTTCTGTCCGAATTTCGATTTCGCCATGGGTCTCCCATGGACAAGCTCTCACCCGATTGATCGGCCATCGATTCTCTGCTTCTGGGGGGAGGTGGTCTGCTAGATCGGTGCTCATCCGAAACCAACTTTTCCTGCGGTTTTTAGGCTTGACTGCTTGATCAAGGGCTTTCTTTCTAGGATGGTT
>NW_004797721.1:659749-660268 GCF_000002075.1 Aplysia californica | reverse complement strand
GGGGGGGCGTCCAGAGGGTCAGCCACACTAGACAGGATCAAGGGTCATCTCTGTCCAGTCGGCAAGCTGTGGTCAACTCTTTCACACCTCCCAATGGCCATTATAATTACTCTAATGATTGCATACGCCAGTCTGCTACGCACCAAGCCATTGCCATGAATGCTTGTATCTCTTTAGAACAACTGTTTGACCAATGTCAAACTGAGCAGGTCAAATAAAATGTCATTCATCAACATTTATGTTCTAATTTAGCTCGTTACTACGGACGCATGATGATTTTATGACAGTTATGATACTAAGGACTTTATATTTCATCTTACAAAAACGGAGAATCAGAAGAAGAGTAATTCTTCTGACATAATATAATATGTATACTTACAGAATTGATATTTGAGCCCAAAATAAGTTTTAAAAATGCATGCCTGCCCTTTTATGTTTTAATGAATGTTTCTAGTTACTCACGTTTCAACTGTATTTTGACTGTTCGTGAATTTATATTGCATTGTATATTTTTAGTGA
>NW_004797721.1:659186-659587 GCF_000002075.1 Aplysia californica | reverse complement strand
AGATGTGATGTCTTTTTCATTGTAATGCGCATTGAGCATCTTTTAGGAAATGGAAATGCGCAGTATAAATGCTATTTATTATTATTTATTATTATTATCAGCATGACCCAAGATATAAAAGAATTCTTGAATCATGCAATTTTTCTCAATGATATGAAAAACGTGCTCGAAAAGTAACCTGCACCCTTAAACAGAAAGGATGGAAAGCAATATGCTTTTCAGGAAGTTGGGATGGTTTCTGAAAGCTATCAGGTCAACTATGATATAGATTTGTAAAGCGCATAGAGCTTGATCTAGGGCGGAAATTTGCTCTGTGCAAATTAATGCTATCTATTCTTTTCGTCAATATCACCTTTTTTCACCCGTTAACCCAACACATCAATGTACAGGGTGTCCACCCC
>NW_004797721.1:652876-655376 GCF_000002075.1 Aplysia californica | reverse complement strand
CTTCCAAGTATTAGTATGGTTGTGTAATAATGTGCCCATGGCAATTTGCTTTGCTGTATAACAACACATTTAAGTTAGTCGCTTTTAAGGACGAGCGGGCTAACCCAGATTTCAGGGGTTTCCAGAAACCTTTACACGCAAGTGTCGGTCAAATTAATTCGCTATGATCTCAATTGTGTCGATTGAGGCGCAAAAACATAGGCCAACATTTTATTTTTTAAATCACAGTATTAGTCTTTAAAAACTGTAGTTTCTTTATTTTTTAAAAAGTGCTTTACGGCGCTCGCAACTGCATGCGGTCATGCGAGAACGCGGGACACATTAAACATTTTCAGCGTGTAAGTAATTTTGAATTTTGCCCGGGTGGTGGCCGGAACCTAGTCTAATCGATTGTGGACCACCTAGGGATCTTAAACGTGCGCAACTTGAACACGGGACCTACGAGATTTTTAGCATTTTTTCGAGAACGAGAAGCCTAGTTGTAGAATTTTCCCACAGTAAGATCAGGGGTGTGGCTGAAAGACAGCAGAAAGAAGGAAGGCTGCAATTAGATCATAACGTGTGATAAGAAAAACATCATCAGAAAGGCTGCAGAAAGAGTCAGGAGCCCAAAGGAGGGGGCAAAGGAGGTGAGTGGGTGGGGGTAGAAAGTGGAGACGAAAGCATACAACAGAACATAGCAGGAAAGGAGGTGAAAGGAAATAATTTAGAGAAGAAAAACTTCCGTCGCTACCCCGATTCAAATCCGGGACCTATTGAATGAGAGGCCAACACCTTAACCCCTAGACCACGAGAGCTTCCAAGTATTAGTATGGTTGTGTTTTAATGTGCCAAAGGCAATTTGCTTTGTTGTATAACAACACATTTAAGATAGTCGCTTTTAAGGACGAGCGGGCTAACCCAGATTTCAGGGGTTTTCAGAAATCTTGATCTACCCCAAAAATGGGCAGTGCCCTTCCTATAGGAGAAGTTTGGTTTCATTGGTGTGTATATTTGTTTGGTTATAGAGAAAACTCTCCTTGTCTGAACAAGAATCCAAAAACGTTACCTTTCGTTTTCTCCAAACAGCATTTTTCGAGATAGCCCCCCATCCTGTGTTTAAAAGCACAAGAATAATCTCCATTTCTCAGGCAATTGTGTCTGTTTCATGAAACGCTTCAGTGAACTTATTATTTACACATAGTTCATAGGAGAAGGCCCCTCTAGTCTTGGGACTGAGTGTTCTATCTTCCAAGGGATGTTAAGCGATTTCTCAAGACTCATTCGTTTGATTCTTAGTTATATTAGGTTAGTAAGTCCTGCTGATATGTTTTGTTTTCACTGCTGTCCTTTCATGCATATAATTAATGTATGTTTGTGAAAGTTCTTCTTTATTATGGCTGAGCTGCTTTGTCTTCTTTCTGTGAAGTAGTTTGTCTTGTGTGAAGGATCACGTGATTTATGTAAAACGCTCAGAGCGTATTATACTACATGTAGTTTGGGACAGAGGGCTATACATGATATTATTATTAATATTCTCTGTCACATTTTTAAGTATACACTGTGTTAAAATTAAAATAGCTAACTAGTTTCAACATGAGCCGATATTCTTAAAAATTTCAGGAATACTAATTCAATCAATTTGAAAAACTAAAAGAATAACAACATTACCGAAAGTTAACCTAACAGGTTTATTCCCGACTTACAAAAGTGTTGGGGTGGTCTACAAAAGTAACACGATCAGTAGCGCGTATGATGTCCCCTTGCATTGATGACGGCCTGATATCGTCGCCGTATTGAATCAATCATTCGCTGCACTGCAATGCTCTCTCAAGTTGAGCAAGTGTCAGAGGCTGGTGTTGTCGCATGTTTTTCAACTCATCCCTGGTTTGTCTTGCCATTTTGAAACAATTCCGTAAATGCAACACGGGGGTATTGTATAAAAAGATCCTCTCTTGGAGTAGCTTTTCTTCTCTCAAGTCGACAGGGTCGATCCTTGGGTGATTCAGTTGATCTCTCACGATCCATTGTTGTGTACACAGGTCTTCTTGTTAGATTAAAATGTTTTGCAGCAGGGGATAAGGAGAAACCTCTACTGATCATTCCAACAAGCTGATTTCGCACTTTTTCTCTTAGGCGTGGCATCATGAAACTTAGACTTAGACAACACAAGTTTTATCACTAGCGAAATGTTGCAAAAATAACAAAGCTTTGATGAGTATTTCTTTTTTAAACAAATAATTTACCTTAAATATCTACCTTGAGTTATTAAAAAAACACAAAACATGTAACATGCATGCAGTAGCAAAACCACTTGCGCGTTCAGATATCTGAAAACATCTCCCCAGTGGCAGGTATTTCACGTACATAGTGTGAACATTTGAAAGTAACTGGTATCATGGATTTTTAAAAAATTGAGCTTTAAAATGTGTATACTTAAAACTGTGACAGAGTATATTATTATAGGGTGATGATGATGATGATGATGATGATGATGATGATGATGATGATGATGATGATG
>NW_004797721.1:636312-652030 GCF_000002075.1 Aplysia californica | reverse complement strand
AGATCATCTTGCTCTTTTTTTTTCTTTTATCCCTTAGTCTTAGATAAGCCTTGGAGCACCAAGGATGATCGGGCAACCACTTCTCTCCATCCCTCTCTATGTTCAGTCTTTCGAAGGTCGTCACTTTACATTCAACCTGTCCATTCCGTTACGTTGTCTTCTCTTAATAATTATAAT
This sequence comes from Aplysia californica, assembly GCF_000002075.1. Classification (NCBI taxonomy): domain Eukaryota; kingdom Metazoa; phylum Mollusca; class Gastropoda; order Aplysiida; family Aplysiidae; genus Aplysia; species Aplysia californica. The sequence continues at coordinate 651,853 of NW_004797721.1, read as the reverse complement.
AATAACATTATATAGTATTTGTATAGCGCAAATCTCCGTTCATCAGCAAGCTCTCTGCCCTTCACAATCTATACTATTACCCCACCAGACCTAATAGAGTTCTGAAACAACCACAACTTCCTGGGAAGCATACAGTGCAAGCGGCCATTTATAGGCGCTAAAACACTAACATACGGACAAGGTCTTTTGCTGTCTATGGCCGGGTACCCTTTTTCACCCGAGTGAAGTGAGAAAAACTCGTGTAAAGTACCTTTCGCAAGGAACTCCAAAAACCGACAACCTCTCTATACACCCGTATAAACGCTACACAAGATAGGAAAGAAGGAGCAAATCTCACCAGAGCACACAACAACCACCTGCTTTGTCGCTGTAGCAGAAGACCTGGGTTCGTTTCCCGTGTGGGAAGACTTTTATTGAGTGTCTCGATATTTCTGTCGGGGTGTTTAAACCTTTCAGCGTGGATAGGTTGTGGCTCACAGGGTCTGCCTGACTATTACGAGTCCGATAGACTAACCACTAGGCCACCGACACCCTTCTCTTTTGTCTGTCTGCCTTTCCTTATCCCTCCTTATACAAAACCCTGCAGGACCATTTTGGCAAGTCCTCGTGATCCTGTCATAATATGTGCTCCCACCCCCAACTTCATATAAGCGGGCTCTCGTAGCTTAGAGAATAAGGTGTTCGCCTCTTGTTCAATGGGTGAGGGTTCGAATCCAGATAGCAATTGAACATTTTCTTCTCTAAAATGTTCTCCTTTCACATCCTTTCCTGCTCTCTAACAATGCCTGTTGTGTGCTTTCGTCTACACTTTTTGCCTCCTATCCCTTCACCTCCTCTGCCCCTTCCTCTAGGCTCCTCACTCTTTCTGCAGCCTTTCTACTTGCTTTTCCTTGGCTCCTTCTTACAGCTGTTTTTCAGCCACAGCCCTGATCTCATGGAAAGACAGATCTATATCAGCTATGACTTTTTGAATAACGAATAAAAATTTCTGAAGTCTTGTGTGCAAGTTGCGCACGTTAAAGATCCTTTTCTGGTCCCAAATCGACGAGAGAATGCTTCGGCCACCACCCCAGGAAAAATTCCAAATGTCCTACCAACTGAAAATATGTAATGCATTCCGCGCGCTCATATGACCTTATGCAGTTACAAGTGCTGTGAAACACTTATAAAAAAAACGTCAAGTAATGTGAGGTGGACTCATCTAAAGTATCATCGAAGAGCTGTTAACCCGTATTTAGCAAATAAACTTGCATGTTTTCAGTTTTTAAAAATCTAAATATCAGTTCTTCAGCTGATCTGTTCATTGCATGTCATTTCGCTACCACATGAGTCCAAAGTACTGTGTGCTTATTACCTAACATAATTGTGAAAACTTTGACGTTAAAATTATGAGTTTCATAATAATAATATTATTATGTCAGCCCCTTTTTAATACAATTCTTTGAATATGTTGATAACAACTCCGAATAATCTTATGAGTTTTCATCGAGCAGATGGAACAATTGTGAGGCAGCGTGGTGGAATCAAGCTCTCGTCAAAATAATGATATCGAAGAAAAGAGCAGTTTTTTCCCTGGTTAGCAATGTTTATCAAATTTGTGGATTTTTTGGCTCAACACCTGTTATGTCCATTTACAAACACATTCCTTTGAGGATTTCACCGAAAACGTTGCTTAAAGGCACACAAATATAAATTTACAGTTTCCATGGACTCTCCAGCTTTGGAATTTACCAAGCTTTGGCAGCAATTTTACCTCTAAAATCAAGTGACCCCCACCCCTTTCAATTCAAAATATCCCCACTTCTATTACAGATGGATGGGTAATTTTTTCATTGAAAGCAAGACAAATAAACAAGCTTTAAGATGATACCAATAACTCAATATGCCCAAAGTTTGACGAGAGCCTGATTCCACCACGTTGCTCATGGTCTTAGTAACTGAAAGCAACCTCAAAAAAGAGTAGATAAAACTTTGTAATTCTAAGCAGGCGCGGTTCGTGCATAGAGCACGGTCGTGCAGTGCCGCCCAAAATGTGTTAATGTTCTATGACGTAAAGCGCCCACAATTATAAAATAAAAGACGCACGAAACAAACACTAGCCAAATATTATATCAAAACAAGGTGCTCGCTGGCGCCTTAATTGCCATTTCTGTGTTTATAGCGCCGTAAAACATCAACTATGTCATGCCAAAGTTCATGCGCTGTACCTAAACATAACAGGATAGTCAACAGTGGAAACCTGACCTATAAATCGCTCTTTGCTTTGGGATAACCCAAACGATGACGACACTCGTAGAGAGTTTGGCGGTACATTAATATTGAGAAGACAGCACATCTCAAATGTGCTCCTGCTGAATAATGCCGAAACATAGCCCACAGTAGACAATCTAAAAATATACGTGATATACTGTGCACTATTCTATGCCAAAATTATGTGAGCCAGGAGCAATCCAGCGGAGTGCTCAGGTGAATTGTCAATGGTTCATTGTCTTGCCACTATTTTAAGCGACTCTGTGGCCGTGAACTAGGGCTGGGCATTGGGTTGCTTTAGCAAAATCCGGATAATAATTATGTTAGTGCACCTCTTCGGCAAATAATATGATGTGAACCGCTACGGCAAATGGGTTAGAACCACTTCGACATACGAGATAGCACTGCTTCAACAAATGGATGCACCCACTTTGGCAAACGGATCTTGAAAGAGAGTTAAGAGTCTGAATTCGGATGATGTTTCATTGAGAATTATCCGGTTATCCTTATATATTATCCGGATTTTGCCCACCTCTACCGCGAACCTGAGGAAGGTGAACGTGACATACTTAAGTCACCGTCCTATGAGTTGTGCTTTTGAATGATTTTGCAGTGGAATGGTGAAAGGTGTTACTTGAGTGTTCAGCTCTAATGCAGAATGAACAAAATTGACGTTTAGCTAACAGACATATTTAGTTCTAGAAGCCAAAGCCAAATGTAAAAAGAATGACAATAAAAGCATAGGTCTTCCTTTACCAACCCAAAGACCCTAAAATTATACACCATCCCATTTACTCTGCCCTCGACTATCTTCAGCCTAAGCTAAGAAAGCTCAATTGTGCACGCCCACTTTTTAGACACACGAGCCGCCCCTGATTCTAAGGGAGCGGTGTGCTCCAGGCATATTATGTTAAATTCCAAATTCTAGATAGTGAAAAAGTAATAACAACAAAAAACAATTAAAACTGCATAAAAATATTATTAAATTGAATTAGTCTGTATTACAACTCAGATAGGTGTACACTTCGACAGGTCATCAGGAAACGCTGACTCATCAATTCCTTCTTGCACCGATGTAAAAAATATGTGAACACTCCACCCAGATTTTACGTCAGTGTAAGACGCAGAGATTGGATAACACTTCTCCTGGGTCACAGTAAATTCACCGGAAACCTTGGTGTTGTGAGTGCTCCACGTTTCCACTTTCAGATCTTTGCCTACCACGGTGCCTGCCACTGTGTCGAGTTGGGAGTCTTCCGGAAGACATTTTTCTATTGCCGCCCAGACGGGTGTTTTGAAGAACACACAGAATCCACCATCACTCTTGTAGGTCAAGCCGGCTTTCAGGTCGATGTAATAAAAGACTTGAGAGTCTGCCATTCGTAATATTTTCCGGTTTTTTGGGAAATCGAATGTCATCTCTCCCCATTCTCGAGTGTCTAAATTGCTGGCCTGGGCAGTGAATTGATCCGGGAGGCAACATGGTTTAGGATGTGAACCCAAACCTCCTGGCACTAGAACCCCGGCGAGAAGGAGAAGGCCGAGAAAAGGAGCCATACGTGTCAATTATATTCCTGTTGAAAAAAAGGAAATTATTTTTGTTTTGGTTTTGGAGTTGTTGTTTTTTGGTTGTTGTTTTTTTTTTGGGGGGGGGTGTTCTATGTTTTCTTTTTGTTTTGTTTGCCTTTTGTTTTTGTGGGGTTTGTTTTGGCCGTAGGTGTTTTGCATAAAGAGAAGGACAATAGGTGATGTTTGATCAGAAAGAATTCACTGTCACATCAGCAACGTCAGCAGCAGGACTTTTATAAGTAACAACAGTACTAAAACACCACTACCAGCTCCATCACTTCTGCTATTAACTTCAATAATAACGACAAAAACAACATCAAATGCCAGATACTAGGCAAACGATCTCGCTGACAGTAATGCCAAACAGGCAATAGCGCTGCCGGATCCAGGCCGTCAAATTTCATATGAATGCGTGTGCGCCCAGATAAAGCTGATCACAAAAGACCCTACAATATCCCACACGCGGATGAAGGAAATACGCAGGTCAATTTCTTTAAAACGGAAGTTCAAATTAAGTCCTGCAGCGACCAGTCACTGCTGGCAAAAATCAGGACCGGTCACTTCCCTGGGCTGCAGGCCTACAATCATAGAATAGACAAAACATCGGACCCAATCTGTCCATTGTGCAGTGAGGAGCCCCCAGATATGAAGCACTGGAAGCAGAGATGCCATGCCATGGAGGTCGGGCGGTGACATCTCTTTGGGGAGGATTCAGGAACGTTGGACTGCCTCACCCGCTACCCAAGGGAGGCGGTGGCCCTGGCAAAGAGCACGCTCTTCGGGGCTCCAAACATTTCGAACGAATAGGCTTCCACGCACACACAGCATCAACAACCTTGTTTTAGTAAGGGTTTGACAGTGCTTGCAACTGCGTAAGGTCATATGAACGCAAAGAGGTGGATGTCAACAGAGAAGTCCAAACAGGGAATCAGGCTTTCTCTGCTAAGCTCTCTCGCCTCAATAACACAAAATCTGTTTTGACTGTCAAGGCACCCCGGAAATAGTAGTTCACAAGAGAGTGACGAACATACAAAAGAAGTAGAGGAAACATAAATGACGATAGCAATAATGAGTAAAGAAAAAGCAGCAGATCCCCTTATGTTACTCCGGCACAGTATGAGCATGACATTTATAAATCAGCCTATTTACAATTCTACTGTGAATAAGAACATGTTAATATCCCCAATTAGGGAATGGCCTATAGACCCTCCAGTCAGTAGCACTACCCTGGAAGGGAGGGCTTCAACAACCAATAAAAAAACAACAACAAAAACAACAACAACAGCAACAACAACAACAACAACATCATCATAAACAGCAACAATAAACGTGTCCACAATACTGATTCACCTCACAAAAACTCTATAGTCACAGAGAGATAAAGTCAAAACGAAACAAAACAGAGAATCCAAAAGCCTTCAGAAGAAAGAAGGGAACCTGGGGGCAATCGCTGCATGTTATAAGTGGCTTTGCCTACCACTCGTAGAGGGAGAGAGACACTGCGTTATACCACACCTTCTGTCCGATCTTGCACCACAAGACAACATGTGGTGTTATATTATCAGAAAGGGTGTTCAGACAAATATATCATCCAAACTTTTCACAAATCTACGGTACTGATCAACTCTATAGCTTTGTATACCGCGTCCAACACAAACAGGTAAAAATGTTGTGTTATTTAATGTTTTCAATGTGCAGTGAGCCTTGAGATATTGCGTATTATATTATCATAATCCTGATTGTCTTTTCAAGAAACATATTAATGTCAACTGTATAGGTTGATATGAAAGAGAAATTCACCCCGGGCCTTATGACCTTATCAGCGTATCCATCTGAGGTTAATGTCCTTCTTCTTTTTCCTTGTGTTCTTCTTCTTCTATTTCTTCTTCTTTCTTTTTTTTCCTTGAGTGCGGTTATTCATCTGTAGTATTGCATTGTGTGATATTATCAACGAGTTGATTTTTGTTGTTGTTGTTGAAATCCAAATTCAATTCTAAAGAGTGAAAATAGAAACAATAACACAAATTAATCAAAGATACATGAATCTCATATTTAGCCTTTATTAGTTTAGAGAGGGGTACAGTGAGAAAGATCATCAGGAAAAATTGACTCGTCAATTCCTTCGCTCACCGACGTAAAAAAACGCGTGAATACTCATCCCAGATTTGACGTCTGTGTATGACAAAGATATTGGGTAACATTTCTCCTTGGTCACCGTAAATTCACCAGAAACCTTGCCGTTGTGCGCGCTCCACGTCTCCACTTTCAGATCTTTGCCTACCACGTTGCCTGCCACGGTGTCGAGTTGGGAGTTTTCCGGAAGACATTGTTCTACTGCCGCCCAGACGGGCGCTTTGAAGTATACACAGAATCCGCCATCACTGTTGTAGGTAAAGCCGGCTTCTACGTCGAAGTAATAAAAGACTTGAGAGTCTGCCATTCGTAACATTCTTCGGTTATTTGTGAAGTCATATGTGACCTCTCCCCATTCTCGAGTGTCCATATTGCTGGCCTGGGCAGTGAATTGATCCGGGAGGCAGCATGGTTTAGGATGTGAACCCAAACCTCCTGGCACTAGAACGCCGGCGAGAAGGAGAAGGCCGAGAAAAGGAGCCATTCGTGTCATTATGTTCCTGTTGATAAATAGGAAATGATTTGTGTGTTTGTTTTTGGAGTGGGGGGGGTGGTGGTGTTATATTTGATTTGTTTTTTCTGTGGGGGTGGGCGGGGGGTCTTTTTTATGCTGTAGGTGTTTTGCATTCTAGGTGAGCGACCCATTTTAAATATTGAAGGCGGGCTGAGAATGTACATGTCAGAGCCAACCAGGGCTGGAAAAAAATGGTGAAATGGTATGGGTTTAACGCCCCTATCAACACTATTAGGTTATTTAAGGGGCTGGACCTCCTAGTTTAACGTCTGTCTCCGGTAGGACCGAACCAAGTGGAAAGTGCGTGTAAAGTGCCTTTCCCAAGGACATAACGTCGGACCGAGCTGAGGCTCGAACGCCCGAACCCGCTTTCTCACGATTACGAGTCCGGTAATCAACTCGGGATGAGGAGAGGGATACAATATTCTCGCCAGGGAGACAGAGATAACTATGAAAATTCTCCACTCTCTCGGGAATCAAACTCAGACATCCTGTGCACGACGGAGAAGGGCCTGACCGCCACATCACTGATGTGGGTAGAATAGATAAAGACGTTGCCTAAACGTGTAGTGTTCTCGGACTTGAAATGTAAATATCCACGCCTGGACACTGCAATGGTAAAACACTCTTTGCTGTTTATAAAATCTTCTCTGCGCTGCTGGTGCTCATTACGGGTGTGCAAATGAAAGGTAAAATACTTCGTTACTTTAGAGTTACAAAGTTCTGTTGGACATGTTTGGCTGTTTTGAGTTACTAAGACAATGAGGTCAGAACTAAAATGTTCTTTCTGCTCTGTTGAACTTGAAAGATTATTCGGAGTCGTTATTAAGGTGTTCAAAGAATTGCTTTCGAAAAAACTTGACATGTTGTTAAACTCAATTTTTTTAAAGTCTAGTTTTTCATATCTAAGTCCTGAGCAGATAGAACATTGTAATTCTGAAGAAGCAATGTCTTGCTCATGCTATGCGCTGAGGTCATGTACGCTCGTAACCTCCCTTACCGTTGATTTGGTTCTAAGTAGAGACTTGTCGTGTTCAGCATGCTGTATCGGGATATCATGCATGTTAGAGAGTAAAATCTTGGATATAACAATTTTGTAAATCTTGTTTTGTTTTAGTAAGTAAACGTTTAACGGCACTCACACAACACAATTGTGTCACACATGTGTTAAATATTTGAGGTGTAAAAGAGAGTAACAAACACAAAACAGAAGGAGGACAGACAAAGACGATAGATATTGGATAAGAAAGAAAGAGAAAAACACGCCAGAGCACCCTTCGAACACCTCACAGTCTTGAGCCTAGACTTCTTAGATCAGAAGAAAAAAACCCTTGGATGTTCCGTGTGCATGCTGCACAGGTTAAAGATCCATTGGTTATTACAAATCGAAACAGATAAGGCTGTTATGCCTCAACACTGACAAGATTCACAATTCAAAGCTCACCTACCGTAAACTTTTTTTCATCTTTTAAATAATCTTTTAAAATTCACAGTCACATCAGTTTTAGTTTGAGTTTGAGTTTGAGTTTGAGTTTGAGTTTGAGTTTGAGTTTGAGTTTTAGTTTTAGTTTTAGTTTTAGTTTTAGTTTGAGTTTGAGTTTGAGTTTGAGTTTGAGTTTGAGTTTGAGTTTGAGTTTGAGTTTGAGTTTGAGTTTGAGTTTGAGTTTGAGTTTGAGTTTTAGTTTTAGTTTTAGTTTTAGTTTTAGTTTTAGTTTTAGTTTGAGTTTGAGTTTTAGTTTTAGTTTTAGTTTTAGTTTTAGTTTTAGTTTTAGAAAGAGTTCTACGGTACTTGCAACACAATAAGGTCATATAAGTGCGAAGAATAGAGGTGTTACAAGAGAGTAACAAACACAAAAAAAGGAAGGAATGGTAAGGACGATGAATGTTTGATAGGAACGAAGGAGCAAACCACACCAGAGCTCCCACCAACCACCCATAATATCACACCAGCAGCACCATTAGCAGCATCAATATTATAAATAACAACAGCACCAAAACACCACTACTTGCACCATCACATCTGCTATCAACTTCAAAAACATCGACAACAACATCACCAACAACCATAAAAGCAACAACAACAACAACAACAAAAACAACAACAACTACAACAGCAACAATAACAGCAACAACAGCAACACAAAAATAAACGTATCCACAGTACTTCACCCATTTACTTTACAGAAACTCCACAGTCACAGTGGGTCAAAGTCAAAACCAAATTAAAGAGGAAAAAACCAAAGATTTCCAAAGTCTTCAAAAGAATAAAAACTGGTGGAGATCGCTACTAGTTTTAAGCGGGTCTGCCAACCACACGCACAGAGAGACACTGCCTTATACCACACCTTCAATCCGATCTTCCACCACTAGGAAACAGATGGTGTTGCAATAGTCGGAGTATTCAGAATAAAATAATTCAAGCAAGCTTTTAACAAGTCAACGATACTGACTAACAACAGGGTGTAACTCTATAGCATTGTATCATCCTGTCCAACACAAAATGTCGCAGATTGTTATTAATCTGTTTCCATTTGTAATGGGCCTTGAGATTTTAAGTACATGACAATTCTGATTGGTCTTTTCATTTAAACAATATATTGTCAACTGCATACGTTGATACGAAAGGGCCCCTCGGATCTGGACTTATTATTATTAACATCATCATCATCATCATCATCATCATCATCATCATCATCATCATCATCATCATCATCATCATCATCTTCATCACCATCACCATCAATATTATTATAGTTTTGGTTAATAATTCAATACTTCCACATCCTTTTTTCTTACGATTATTCACATGTGGTATCCACTTCGTTGTTACCAAGAAAACCAATTCTTAGCAAACATCCAAAGACATTTTTAAAAAAAACAATGGAATTTTAAAAAATCCCTTTTTAATTACTCTTGAAGCAAATGTAACTTTCCTGGTAACAACATTCCGTTTATTTTCGTTGTCCGGCAAATTTGTGAAAACTGCATACTCTACTGTACTTTTATAAATAATGCCAAGATTTAAAATGTGGGTTTCAGCCCTGCCTTGTAAGGTCAACCGATTGATGCTGAGAGGGGTACATCTCAACAAGGAGACAGCGATAACGATGCAAATTCTCCCCTTTCTTGGGAATCGAACTCGGGTGGCCTGTGTACGACGGAGAACGACCTAACCACTAAACCACAGACTCCGGTAACCAAAAGTACGCAACCAACCGCCACTAAGTGTCGTGACGTCATGACGTTTTGTCTAAGAAATCTCGACGCCAAATCGCAAGTGCTTCTGTGAACCTGTCCTAGAATCTAGAGCTGTGACGTGTCAAGTGTGGTGTTCTTGTGTACTTTGTCCAAGTCAAATTCGAGGAAAAAGGCGGACCAAAACATTGGTGCAGCCTACTCACCCTACCATGTCCGAGTTGAGTTTCTGGGAAAGTCTGCAGCTGAAACTCATGGTGATCTTTTCTTAGTACTAGGAAATACTGCCCGATCAATTCAAAGAGTCAGAAAATGGATCAGTGAGGTTGAAGGTGGAAGGTCTGACATAATAATAATAATAATAATAATAATAATAATAATAATAATAATAATAATAATAATAATAATAATTATATTAATAATAATAATAATAATAATAATAATACATAGCATTTGTATAGCGCATATCCCCGCTCAACAGCAGGCTCTATGCCCTTTACACTATATTATTACCCCAGCAGACCATACAACACTAAGAAACATTCTCAGTTTCCCGGGAAGCATACTGTGCAAGCAGCTGAATAAGCGCTCAAACACTAACAAACTGACAAGAGCTTTCGCTGCCTATAGCCGGGTACCCATTCCCACCTGGGTGAAGTGAGGAAAATTCATGTAAAGTGACTTTCCCAAGGACACAACGTCGGACCCCTGACGGGATTCGAACCCACGACCTTACGGTTGCGAGTCCGAGAGCCTAACCACTAAAGCCACAGACACCACATGAAAGATGAAAGATGAAGCGCACACTGGGAGGCCCCCAGTTGTCATTTATTGTGGCTACATTGTAGAGAGAACCAAAGCTGTTGTGGAGTAAGATAATAATAATAATAATAATAATAATAATAATAATAGATAGCATTTGAAAAGCGCAAATTCCCGCTCAACAGCAAGGTCTATGCACTTCACAATCTATAGTATTACCCCAGCAGACCTGAAAACATTCCCAAACCAACTCAACTTCCTGGTAAGCATACTGGAAAGCAGCCATTTATAGACGTTAAAAAACTGACATACTGACAAGATCTTTCGCTGTCTACGGCCGGGGACCTATTTCCACATGGGTGAAGTGAGGAAAAGTCTTGTAAAGTGCCTTTCCCAAGGACACAACGTGGGGCCCGCGGCTCGAACCCTCGACCCCGCAACCTCACGATTAAGAGTCCGGTAGACTAACCACTAGGCCACCGACGCCACATGAAAATAACATGCATGGGAATAATTGAAATAGTCTGGATGTCCATTTAATTCTGAGTTGAAAAGACAGTTGACACAATGGCCTGATTCGGGTTAACCGAGGTCACAGAAAGCCGGCAGAAAACACGGGAAGAGAAAAGTGATGCACATTGGGTTTTTCGACATGAGTGGCATCACAATGATCTGGCCAGTCTCACCTGGTGTAAGTAAGTAAGTAAGTAAGTTTATTCAGTGTTTAAGGCCACTGGCCCACATCACATCACACAAGACACTCATTTGATAAATGAAGTTTCCATACTAAATAAGTACAAGTTGTGCACATACTTTTATCATTGGTCAAACATTGCATATTTCTGTAACTGGGCCGAGTCAGGCTGGGAGGGGTTAACAAATTCCTTTGATGGACAAAGTGTGAACTATAGAAAATAAAGTGAAATTCATCTTCAATTTCAGAGTTACACCTCTCATATAAGGGCGAATTAGTTAATGTCCACCGATAGAGATTGTTATTTAACGGAAGGCTATGGGTTTTTTAAAAAGCATGACTCTTTTGCTCCAATACCGTGGGAAGTTGGTGATATACCCAGCTGTTTCTTGAAACGGAATTGTAAGAGAGAAAACATTATACTTGTGACAGACTTCTTCCTCTAAGTTCTGCACAGAATGATCAACAAGTCTACTTTTTACTTCACTGAGAAAGAGTCTAGTACTTCCTACATTTTGATAAATCCAGGGAAAAAAATAGGTTTTTAACTTCCGTAGCCCAGTTGACTCTGCCCAGTTCACATAGAATATATAATTGCATGTAACATTTCTTAGGATATCTGTCATTTTCTAAGTGTATAAGTCTGCACCAGAATTTAATGACACAATGCATGTAATCAGAACATACGTTGGTTCTTCCCACTTCTCTTAGAACTAAACATTTGGGTGTAGTTTTGCCAAGACCCAAACAGGCCTTCCAGAACTTTACCTGAACATTATCAATCACGTCCCAATTTTTGGTACCCCAAATTTCAGAGCCACAAAGCAGCATTGGTTTAATCTTTATATCAAAAATGTTTTTTGCTATTTCGAAACTTAATTCTGAGTAAGAACCGAAAATCCTTCTTGTTCGAGAAACAATCCGTTGAGCTTTACAAGCTCGATCTTCCAGCGTTCGTCTCCAGCATAGACGCGATGAAAATGAAATGGCAAAGTAACTATAATAATATGTTACTGTCTCTAAGATCTTACCTTTCCAATACCATCTCTCAGATCTTTTGAGGTAGCCTCCATTTCTAAAAACAACAATCTTACTTTTCTCTGTATTCACTTTTAAACCCCACATCTGGCAGAAATCATGTAACACATTGATTTTCTTTTGTAAACCTCTGACATTGTCGTCAAAAAGACTTAGTTCATCAGCGTACATTAAACATAAAAACCATCATTATCATTGGGCAATACCTGTATAGCATGGGTATTTGAATCTGAAAAGTGGTTTTCAAATTGAGATATAAACAAAGAAAATAATATAGGGCTAAGTATGCAGCCTTGTTTGACACCTGATGTACATTGGAAGTTTTCAGTAATATAAGATTTCGTGGATCCTCTTTCTTCTGAACAGACTTTAACACATTAAAGAACACATTGACACATATTTTTCAGAATGGTATACATTGGTCCAGAACAGCCAAAACTTCTCAATACTGTCCAAAGCGTAACTCAATGGTGACTACTCCAGGTTCACCATCGTAGACAAGCTGAGACCTGCGATGTGGACAAAAGACCTGCTTTACTTGAATAAAGCATCACCCTGAATCGTGACATCGCGCCTGTTCCCAAGTTTAGAGTTGTGAACGAGCTCCCCGAAGACTTTTTGTGGGAACACCCTCCCTACTGGCCCGATCTCGCCCCATGCAACTTCCACCTCTTCCCCAAGGAGAAAGAAATTCTGCGCGTTTGGCGATTTGAGGACGAGGATCAGATTGAAGAGGCTATGAGGAAAGTACCAGGACCTTGGGCAAACGATCACAGACCACTGTCTTCAATAGCTGGTAATTAATGGAGAAATGACTGGAACTTGATGGTTCCTGAGTTCAATAGGTATTTGAATAGGTTTTCTGTTGATGCAAATACAAAGTGATTTATAATCATAAGTAATATAGGAAGACAGTAGGAACGGGAAACTTTATTCTGATACAGACTTTAATGTGCAGTTTCCGAAAATATATGTGATTTCATTTTGGTTTGCATTTTAATTTGTTTGGTTCGACCAAGCAAAACTCTCTATAACACATACTAATTGAACATTCTATGGCGGATGTCTTGTCAGTGCCAACATTTAGTTAAATTTTAGTAAAAGTTTTATGGCACGTGCAACACAATAAGCTCTTATAAGTGCCGAAGATAAGAGGTGTTACAAGAGAGTAACAAACACAAGAAGGAAGGAGGGTACATAAAGACAATAGATGTTTGATAGAAAAGAAGAAGCATACCACACCAGAGCACCCGCCAACCACCCATTAGGGCCAACCTGAACTGAGACAGATACGTCATTCCAGCAGAAAAAAACAGATACTCGGTAAGAATGTTCTCTAAAATGGGGAATCGAACGTGTGCCATAGAAAATGATAATTCTGCATTGTCGAGCACTTAGGGCATCCCAGGGATAAAGCATTATAGTATAAATTCACATCATTATAATGATCATTATTATTATTATTATTGTTATTACTATTATTATAGTTATTATTTTTATTATTATAATTATTATTATTATTATTATTATTATTATTATTATTATTATTATTATTAATAATATTGTTATTATTATTATTATTATTATTACTATTATTATTATTATTATTATTATTATTACTATTATTATTATTATTATTATTATTATTATTATTATTATTATTATTATTATTATTATTATAATTGTTACCACTACTACTATTATTATTATTATTATTATTATTATCATTATTATTATTATTTTTTTTTAAATTGTTACTACTACTATTATTATTATTATTATTATTATTATTATTATTATTATTATTATTATTATAATTGTTACTACTACTACTATTATTATTATTATTATTATTATTATTATTATTATTATTATTATTATTATTATTATTATTATTATTATTATTATATTGTCGATGTTGTTGCTATTAGTCCAACATTTATAAATCTTTAAAAAATTTCTCAATTGCGGTTATTTCAACTGACTCAAAACTGTTTTTCTGTTCAGCTGATGGTTGATTACTTTTGTTAGATTTCTCTTTCAACAACAACAACAACAAAAACAACAACAACAACAACAACAACAAAAACAACAACAACAACAACAACAACAAAACAACAACAAAACAACAACAAAACAACAACAAAACAACAACAAAACAACAACAAAACAACAACAAAATAACAACAAAACAACAACAAAACAACAACAACAACAACAACAACAACAAAACAACAACAAAATAACAACAAAACAACAACAAAACAACAACAAAACAACAACAAAACAACAACAACAACAAAACAACAACAACAACAATAACAACAAAACAACAACAAAACAACAATAAACCACCGGTCAAACAATAAATACAATATGTATAAAGTTATGAGTCCTCATGCTTTTAAAATTGACACCCTCGCAATTTCTAGTTTTGTTTGTTTCAGTAGAGGCTTTACGGCGCTCGCAAATGCATAAGGTCATATGAGCGCCAAAATATTACAGGTGTTACAAGAGAGTAGCAAAAAAAAAAAGAAGGAGGAGAGATAAGGACAACACATGTTTGATAGGAAAGAAAAAGCAAACAACACCAGAGCACCCGCCAACCACCCACAATCTCTAGTTTGTGACCATGCGTTGATATTGATCTCATGTTATGAGCTAATGGAATATTTTGTGGAAATCCAGACTTAAATTCTAAATAGTAAAAAAACCAACAAAGCAACAAAAGCACAAATCAATCAAGAATTCATAGACCTCATAGTTTGTCTTTATTGCAGTTTAGATAGGGGTACAGTGAGAAAGATCATCAGGAAAAACTGACTCATCAACTTCTTCGCGCACCGACGTAAAAAACGCGTGAACGCTCCACCCAGATTTCACGTCAGTGTACGACACAGAGATTGGGTAACACTTCTCCTGGGTCATGGTAAATTCACCGGAAACCTTGTCGTTGCGAGTGCTCCACGTCTCCACTTTCAGATCATTGCCTACCACGGTGCCTGCCACTGTGTCGAGTTGGGAGTCTTCCGGAAGACATTTTTCTGTCACAGCCCAACCGGGTGTTTTGAAGTATACGCAAACTCCGCCATCACTCTTGTAGGTCAAGCCGGCTTCCAGGTCGAAGTAATAAAAGAGTTCAGAGTCTGCCATTCGTAATATTTTTCGATTGTTCGTGAAGTCATATGTGATCTCTCCCCATTCTCGAGTGTCAACATTGCTGGCCTGGACAGTGAATTGATCCGGGAGGCAGCATGGTTTAGGATGTGAACCCAGACCTCCTGGCACTAGAACCCCGGCGAGAAGGAGAAGGCCGAGAAAAGGAGCCATACGCGTCATTTTGATTCTGTTGATAGAAAGAAAATGTGAGGGTCTTTGTTTCGTTT